>NW_027170657.1:12500-15000 GCF_036898095.1 Palaemon carinicauda
TTTAGACTAAAAAATAATTATTATATGGCAAGCTTTGACATCGAAAGCTTATATACAAATATCCCCACAAAAGAAGTTATTGAAATCGTAGCAAATAAAATGTACAAGGATAATAACAACTTTAGAAACCTGAGTAAATCTAAATTTATTGATATATTAAACATTATTGTTCAAGATTCATTTTTCATTTTTAACAAAGAGTATTACAAACAAAAAGATGGACTAGCTATGGGGAATCCTATTTCGGCAACTTTGGCCAATATTTTCTTATGTTTTCACGAGACTGAATGGTTGGAAAATTGTCCTTTAAGTTTTAAGCCTGTGTTGTATAGAAGGTATGTGGATGACACATTTATTATTTTTAAGCAAAAAAATGACGCAATCAAGTTTTTTAATTATTTAAATTCTCAACACAGTAATATCAAGTTCACCATGAAAGAAGAAAACGAAGGTAAAATGCCCTTTTTAGACGTACTAGTAACTAAAACTTCTGACCTTAAAATGCATATGGAAGTTTATAGAAAGCCCACTTTTACTGGTCTTGGTTTAAATTTTTTAAGTGAGTGTAATTTAAGATACAAAATGAACAGTATTAATACTCTCATTAATAGAGCATATAAACTTTCATCAAATTATTTTAACTTTCATAAAGAAATTACATTTTTAAAGGAATTCTTCAACAACAATGGTTACCAGGATAATTTATTTTACAAAAAAGTACAAATTTTTCTTAACAAAATCAATAATGTTGATACCCAAATTTGTGAAGTAAAAGACATTATATATTTTCGATTTCCTTATATATCGAACAAAATTAATACTATAATAGAAAGGAAAATTAAGCACATAACGAAAACCTACTTCAAAAATATAAATATTAGAATGGTATTTTTCAATAATTTTAAGATAGGCAATTTGCTCAAGTCCAAGGAGTCGTTATCTAGCGAACTATGTTCTATGGTTGTATATAAATTTGTGTGTCCGAAGTGTAGTTCGGAATATGTAGGTAGTTCGACAAAACTGTTGTCTACCAGAACCTTTGAACATAGAGGCATTAGTTCAAGGACCCTTCTACCGCTGGGTAAGCCTTCTCATTCCTCTATAAGAGATCATTGCCACGGAGTGTGTAACACCAATTTTAATCATCTTGATTTTAGCATTATATGTAAAGCTCGATTTGAGACCGAGCTGAGATTATTAGAAACATTTTACATAGAAAAAATTCAACCAAAACTAAACCTAGATAACTCTGCTTTCAGCAGAAAAGTGTTTTAAATACTATTTATAATTTTAAATTATCTTATTTTTCTCATGTATTTTACCAATGTTTTTTATTATTTGTAATAATAATAATAATAATAATAATAATAATAATAATAATAATAATAATAATAATAATAATAATAATAATAATGATAATAATAATAATAATAATAATAATAATAATAATAATAATAATAATAATAATAATAATAATAATAATAATAATAATAATTTTAATAATAATAATAATAATAATAATAATTTTAATAATAATAATAATAATTTCAATAATAATGATAATAATAATAATAATAATAATAATAATAATAATAATAATAATAATAATAATAATAATAATAATAATAATAATAATAATAATAAATAATAATAATAATAATAATAATAATAATAATAATAATAATAATAATAATAATAATAATAATAATAATAATAATAATAATAATAATTTTGATAATAATAATAATAATAATAATAATAATAATAATAATAATAATAATAATAATATTAATAATAATTTTAATAATAATAATAATAATAATAATAATAATAATAATAATAATAATAATAATTACAATTTTAATAATAATAATAATAATAATAATAATAATAATAATAATAATAATATTAATATTAATAATGATAATGATGATAATAATAATAATAATAATAATAATAATAATAATAATAATAATAATAATAATAATAATAATAATAATAATAATAATAATAATAATAATAATAATAATAATAATATTAATAATAATAATAATAATAATAATAATTTTAATAATAATAATAATAATAAGATAATTTAAAATTATAAATAGTATTTAAAACACTTTTCTGCTGAAAGCAGAGTTATCTAGGTTTAGTTTTGGTTGAATTTTTTCTATGTAAAATGTTTCTAATAATCTCAGCTCGGTCTCAAATCGAGCTTTACATATAATGCTAAAATCAAGATGATTAAAATTGGTGTTACACACTCCGTGGTAATGATCTATTACAGAGGAATGAGAAGGCTTACCCAGCGGTAGAAGGGTCCTTGAACTAATGCCTCTATGTTCAAAGGTTCTGGTAGACAACAGTTTTGTCGAACTACCTACATATTCCGAACTACACTTCGGACACACAAATTTATATACAACCATAGAACATAGTTCGCTAGATAACGACTCCTTGGACTTGAGCAAATTGCCTATCTTAAAATTATTGAAAA
>NW_027170658.1:5000-25958 GCF_036898095.1 Palaemon carinicauda
TGATTTGGAAGATGCTACCATCAAAGAATTGTATAAGTTATAATGAAAATGTTTCGTTAGATGATTAATATGGACCCAACCGAGAAGTAGTTCACTCGACTTCAGTGGAGGGTTGGATTTAAACCCAAAACAAGTAAACAAGTAAGTAAATATCTGTTTTAAATTTGGCTTTGTACCCAATAAACACCTACGGAATATGTAAAGTTTGCTTTGTAATCATTTGATATTTGCCTTCGAGTATTTCATAGTTCGTAATGATAGTTTTCTGCTTATAGTTACTGCGTATTTATAAATGATTATTCATTGTTTGATTTTGATCATTACCTGTTGATTGCTAAAAAGTCTGAAATGGAGTTCGAGCATTATTATTATTATTATTATTATTATTATTATTATTATTATTATTATTACTACAACTACTAACTAACCTACAACCCTAGTTGGAAAAGCAGGATGCTATAACCCTAAGGGCTCCAAACAAGAAAAATAGCCCAGTGAGGACAGGAAATAGGGAAATAAATAAACGATACGAGAAATAATGAACAAGATTAAAAAAAAATATCTTAAAACAGTAACAATATCAAAACAGATATTTCATATATAAACTATAAAAAGACTTATGTCAGCCTGTTCAACATGAAAACATTTGCTGCAAGTTTGAGCTTTTGAAGTTCTACCGATTCAACTACTATAAAAGTAGATTTCTTCTTTTTGTATTTCCTTGTATTGGATTGGATGTTAAAATGTAGGCCAGGCAATGTAGCTAATCTGGTTATTCAAAGCCGTGATAAATAGGTAAATCCAGTTAAAACGATAAAATCTGTATAAAATCAACGACTTTGGAATTCAAAATCACAATTCACCAACACGATTCATTTCTATCTACTTGGTAAATGTAGCCTAAATTTATAGCCAATATTTACCAAGGGGTGAGAAAACGTAAATGCCGAGGGGTGAGGAAACAGGAATGCCGAAGAGTGAAAAAACGTGAATGCCGAGGGGTGAGAAAACGCGAATGCCGAGGGGTGAGGAAACGCGTATGCCGAGGGGTGAGAAAACATTAATGCCAAGGGGTGAAAATACGCGAATGCCGAGGGGTGAGAAAACGTGAATGCCAAGGGGTGAGGAAACATGAATGCCGAGGTGTGAGAAAACGTGAATGCCAAGGGGTGAAAAAACGCGAATGCCGAGGAGTGAGAAAACGTGAATCCCAATGGGTGAAAAAACGCAAATGCCGAGGGGTGAGGAAACGTGAATACCAAGGGGTGGAAAAACGCGAATACCGAGGGGTGAGGAAACACGAATGCAGAGGATTGAGAAAACGTGAATGACAAGGGGTGAAAAAAACGCGAATTTCGAGGGGTGAGGAAACGCGAATGCCGAGGAGTGAGAAAACGTGAATGCCAAGGGGTGAAAAAACGCGAATGCCGAGGGGTGAGTGTTAGGTTGTTTGATTGTGAAACAACCTAGTTTCAATTTTTTTAACTGCCCTCTTTATTTTTGTTAAGGTGGGAGACTTGTTTACTTTGGTGACGTTGTGGGTAACAAGAATTAGTCAGGTTTGGGAAGCCAGATGGACCAGTTCTCGTTATGCAGTCGAGAAAAAGCAGCAGACCCAGCTTTGGAGTATCTCCCAGTTGGTGGTGACTTGTCCTTAACCTAGTCCTCGAGGTCGAGATGGATTTGAAGAGTTGTTCTTCGGTAGCAGCAAAGTGGCTGCTGTATCGACACTGGCGTGGTTGTTCCCTTAGTGTTCGATGGACGTCCTCGAGGATCAGGGATTGTTTGTGGATGTTGGTAGAGCAAGTGTATGGGCTCGTATTTATTATTTGTATAATAATGAGAAGTTTCTATTATTAATTTTTCATGGCTGCTGCTTACTGTGTTTTTTGTTGTTGATTAATTTTGATAATTGTTTATCATGTACTTTAACTTCAAGTAAACTATATTTGGTGATTTTAAAGTTTAACCAATTTTGTGGTAACGATCATATATGTCTCTGTGCTTCCCAATACCTGTACTCATTGTAATTTTTGTATATACTTGTCATTATTGTATAATTTTTGTAAAATAAACTAGGTTAAGGTACTTGAGTATTTTCTGTTTTACCCACCCCCTTTGGTTGTTGCAGTCCATCGGTTCATTCCAGTCCCAATTCTTTTAGTTTTTTTTAAAGAACCTGTTGAACCATTAAGGCGGTTCATAACAGTGAGCAAATGTGAATACCAAGGGGTGAAAAAACGCGAATGCCGAGGAGTGAGAAAACGCGAATGCCGAGGGTGAGAAAACGCAAATGCCGAGGGGTGAGGAAACAGCAATGCCGAGGGGTGAGGAAACATGAATACCAAGGGGTGAAAAAACGCGAATACCGAGTTATGAGAAAACGCGAATGCCGAGGGGTGAAGAAACGCGAATACCGAGGAGTGAGAAAACGTGAATGCCAAGGGGTGAAAAAACGCGAATGCTTCGGGGTGAGGAAGCACGAATGCCTAGGGGTAAGGAAACACAAATGCCGAGGGGTGAGAAAACGCGAATGCTGAGGGGTGAGGAAACGTGAATGCCGAGGAGTGAGAAAACGTGAATGCCAAGGGGTGAGGAAACGCGAATGCCGAGGGGTAAGAAAACGCGAATGCCGATGGGTGAAAAAACGCGAATGCCGAGGTATGCAAATATCAAGACGGATAAAGGAGAACTTAAACAGATTCAAAAGAAAAATAGAGATTTGTAAAGAAAATGAGATGAAACTGGAAGAAAGCTCTCCTAAGGTACTCTTTAAAGTAAGAGTTAGAGAAGCGGGATACAAAGAGAAAGAAAAGGAGCGAAAAGGGGGGTACTGAGTATTGCAGAAGACTGCATTCTTCTCAGTCTGAGAACAAAATGTTTTACAGGTCTCAGAAAGCAATGTAAATGGCGGATGGATTGTTAGGTGAGTAAAAAACTAAAAAGTGGGTGCAGTTAAAGGGCTGAAGGGATGCTGCAAAGACCCTTATTGTAATATTTCCAGAGCGAAAACCATGCAGAAGAAGAGGGACTCCCATTTAGATGGAAAAGGGACCTATAGACTCTACAGAATATGATTCCTTGCTATAAAGTTAGAAAGATTTAACAGTAGGGTTCTAAATTAAAATAAAGGTTGGAAATCTCATTCTATTGAGACGGGAGCTTAACCGACGGGGGAAAAAAAAAATTGTGATGTCAACATAAAACAGTACTTACAGGTCCATGTAAATTTGGAAATTTAAAGTTTGATCTTCAGGAGCGTTTACAAGCTCCCCGAAACCCCAAATTCACGACTGAATGTGATGGAAACTGAACGAGTGAAGTGGACGCCATTGGAGCTGAACATGAAAACAGGTCAGGATCACCACGTTAGGAAAGTGACCCGGATTTCATTTTTATTCCTTTACTTTTAGGCTGTCGTGTGTGGGCGCTTAATCCCCCATTGATTGGATGAAGTTGGGCAAGCCAATTTGTAAGAATGAATCAAAGGTATGTCACCGACGTGGCATTCCTTTATAAGAAAACTAAAGGTGGGATTTGAGTTTTTCCTCCTCTAGTTTCACCACTGCAGATGAATGTCAGTATGAATGCTTGCGTAATCCTGCTGAAAAAATGTTTCCATTCACGGACGAGTAATATATGTGGAATTTATTTCATCATCATCATCTCCTACGCTTATTGACGGAAAGGGCCTCGGTTAGATTTCGCCGGTCGTCGCTATCTTGAGCTTTTAATTCAATACTTCTCCATTCAAAATCTCATACTTCGCGCTTTACAGTCCTCAGCCATGTAGGCCTGGATTTTCCAACTCTTCTAGTACCTTGTGGAGCTCAGCTGAACGTTTGGTGAAATTTGTTTAGACACGTATTTTACATATTAATACATATACACGAGCTTCATCTATTAGTGGAAGTTGGAATTCAAGGGTTGGGTTGGCCAATTGGAAACGTCCCTTCCTAGAGTTCTAAAGGACAGGGGGCTTGAGTGCCGCTCAAGCTCGATAGTTTTTAATAGTGTCTGCAACCTCACTATCCTTGTGACCTAAAGATGGGAGGTTTGTGGGAGCCCATAGGTCTACTTGCTGAGTCATCAGCAGCCATTGATGGCTCTCCTTGGTCTTAGCTTGGGTGGAGAGGAGGGCTAGGGCGCTGATCATTTGTTATATATGGTCAGTCTCTAGAGCATTGTCCTACTTGATCAGGCCATGTCACTCTCCCTGAGCGGTCTTTTAAACCTTTAAATTACCTAAGGACACTAAAGTTGGCCATTTCTCCTTTTTATAAAACGAAGTGCCTCAATATTTCTTGGGTGGTAGGTTTGGAGTGTCTGGAACGATCGAGATAGGTGTCTGTTGAAGGGAAATATGATCGAGAAAGTGGATCGAGTATGTTCTAAAAGGAAAATTATAATCATATTTAGGGAAAGGCATATTCACAGGTAATGGTTATTAGATTATGTGTTAGTACAAAATAAATAAATGAGGATAGACTAATATTTATTTAATTAGAAAGGTTAGGTTGACATTATATGGCTATGGATGCAATTGAATCAAGCAGAGTTTGATGAGAAATATGATGAATATAGAAAAAAAAATATTAAATAAGTTTTATACCAAATATATTGTTAATGTACACATATCTTTCCAAAAACTGAATACATACCAACATTATAAATAAGCCGTTTGGGAATATATTTACTGAAGGAGAATAAAGAAATACAACCTCGAAAAATCAAAATTCAAAGTAAAACAATACAAAGCCCAATAATTTTGACACAACTTGGTAGTGGTAAAAGGAAGAAGAGTAGAGCGCTCAACTTTGGGTAATATAGAAGCTATTATAACAAAACACCAAGTGTAACTTCTCTGAACTAATTTTCAACTTTCTGATTAAAAAGTTAAAATCACATTAGTAAAATAAGCATCAATATCATCATCAACCGTAACTAGTCGACTGCAGGGCAAAGGCCTCAGACTGTCCTTACTGGTGTCTCTTTATGGTCTTTTTATGGCAGTCTATACCCGCAAATTTTATTAGCTTATCAATCCATCGTCTTATCTCCCTTAACCTGCTTCGTTTGCAATCTCTAGGGACCCATTCTGTAATTCATTGTGTCCATATATTATCTGTCATTCTCACTATATGTCCTGCCCATGTCCATTTCTTTTCCTTACATGTTAGACTATCTCTACTTTAGTTTGCTCTCGAATCCATGTTGCTCTTTTCATGTCTCTTAGTGTTATTCCCATCATTATTCTTTTCATAGCTCTTGGGGCTGTAACTGGCTTATGCTCTAAAGCTTTAGTAAGGCTCCAAGTTTCAGATGCATAAGTTAGGACCATCTCATCAAGTACTTTATTTTTAGAGAAAGTAGCATTTTACTTTTCATAATTTCCTTTTGTTTACCAAATGCTCTCCACGCTTATCTTTCTTTTAATTTCGGTCTCGTGTCCTAAGAAAACACTATGTGTCCTCAGTATGTATATTCATTAACAATCTGCAAAGGTTCGTTCATATCTCTTATATGTTTTGAATTAAAGATAAGAATTACTAAACAATGAGATTTATTTCCTATAAATAAAGAATAAGAAAATGCTTTCCATAAATACAAAATATATTTGACTAGAGAAAGTTGAAAAACATTCCACAAAATAAAATAATCGTATTTTACAACACAACAGAGATCCCAAGAGGAAGAACGAGAGAGAGAGAGAGAGAGAGAGAGAGAGAGAGAGAGAGAGAGAGAGAGAGAGAAGCACGTATTCGACCCAGGAAGTATCTTCCAGGCTCTGATACATTTCTGGACTGGAAGAATGATGAAGTCAAAAAATGGAAGTAAATACCAAAGTAAATTGGCATCTTGGTCCTCTTCCTTGAGGTGGAGAGCGAGGTTGAGGGCCGCGGACAAGTAGGGGCGTCGGCTCCTCGAGGGCCAGCCCGGCCTTCGAGGACTGGTCAGTAGCCGCCTGAGGACGAGGTCAGACACTAGCCCTACTTCACCTCTTTACAAACGAGGAGTAGGAGTAGGAGGAGGAGGAGGAGGATGAGGTGGCTAAGGAGAGTCGAGATGATGAGGCGTGCAAGGTGCAATAAGGAGACGAAGATGGTCGTAGTACAAACATCCTTTGACTGTTTCCGCTGCTCTTCTCTTCTAGGGCTGTTGACCCTGTTGCTGCTTTTACTGCTACTGCTGCCGCTGCTCCTACTGCTACTCCTACCGCTGCTCCTGCTGCTACTCCTACTGCTCCTTCTACTGATGGTGATAATGATGATATTCTTACGGTCTTCTACTTATCATCATCATTTCCTCTCAATCTTAAGCTGCTGCTTTTACTGCTACTCCTGCCGCTGCTCCTACTGCTACTCCTACCGCTGTTCCTACTGCTACTCCTATTGCTGCTTCTACTGAAGGTAATGATGATGATATTCTTACGGTCTTCTATTTATTTATCATCATCATTTCCTCTCAATCTTAAGCAGCTGCTTCTACTTCTACTCCTGCCGCTGCTACTACTGCTACTCCTACTGATGGTAATGATGATATTCTTACGGTCTTCTACTTATTTATCATTATCGTCATTTCCTCTTAATCTTAAAAAACGCCTCATCAAAGGATATATTTCATCTGGATGAAACTCCGAATTTTTCTTTTTAATAGTGGGAATATGAATCAAGGATATGACATTTTTACTCTCTTGGTTTAATCCCCCTCAATTTCTTTTACACCAGAAATTTCCTTTTTTATATTTACGTAATTTTCTATATTTTATACATCCATATCTGAAACGCTTTCTTAACACAGTCAAAGGGTACGTTAATGTTTTAGACTCAACTTCCAACTATACATATATAAAAAAAATGCTTTTCTTCCAAGACCCTACCCTCTTAGTTGAAGCATGTCCCCTTACCTACAGTATATAGTTACTAGATTTGTTACGGTAATTTAAAATTGTCAGGAGAATATAAGAAATGTTTTTTCACCTTATGGGTCCTTGTGTAATGCTCTAGAAAAGGGGAGTCTCTTATAGTATTTTGAACCTTTATGGAGATTTACAAACACGTAGAGAACGACTTTTTACCTTTAAAAAAAAAAAAAAAAAAAAAAAAAAAAAAAACCTTCAATGGAGTAATGTACCAGAAACTACGCAACTGAATTTATCTAAAAGGAAAATGTAAATAAGAAGTGACAGAAGATTGAAATTTCAATCAAACTTGCCTATTTGTGAAATATTTGTGAAATTTTGTAATATAACAAAAATCGTAATTTGCCTAACGGGTCCAATTCTATTGTAAAAGTATATTTCTTTTCATAGGATGGCGTAGTCTCTTTTTCACACACACACACACACACACACACACACACACACATATATATATATATATATATATATATATATATATATATGCATATATATATATATATATATATATAAATAAATATATATATATATATATATATATATATATATATATATATATATATATATATATATATATATGCATATGCATATGCAACCCATTACAGCATTTTAAAAGTTATCTATTAAATCTAGAGTAAATTTTGTTATAAATGAGTTTTGACAAACTAAAATTTTCCAAATATTATTGCAATCATCATCATCATCATCATCTCCTACGCCTATTGACGCAGCGGTCTCGGTTAGATTTCGGCAGGCGACTCTATCCTGAGCTTTTAAATCAATACTTCTGCATTCCTCATTTCATACTTCATGCTTCATAGCCCTCAGCCATGTACGCCTGGATCTTCCAACTCTCTTAGTGCCTTGTGGAGAGAACAATTCTTGATTTTATGAAAGAATCCTTTTCTATCATTGAGTAAAATCACGTGTAAGGAGACTTTGTTTTAGAATAAGGAAACATTTACTTGATAAATTTTGTAATATAACAAAAATCGTAATTTTCCAAAAGGATCCAAACCTATTGTAAAAACGTCATTTAGAATACATATATATATATATATACATATATATATATATATATATATATATATACACATATATATACATATATATAAATATATACATATACATATATATATATATATATATATATATATATATATATATATATATATATATATATATATAAACACATGCAATTTATCTAATAGTATTTCAAAATATAAGTACTGCAACCTGAGTTGTAGTCATATAACCTGAAATAAAAAAAGAAAAAATTCTTCAATACGATTCTTCAATCAAGCAACGTCTCATTTACTCCCAACATTCCATAAATAAAATAAAATTGTCAAATTAACAAGTTTTAATAATATATCATAAAAAAAATAACCATTATTCGTCAGTATTTCATTTATTAATTAATAAATTCCATTTTTGTCTACTAACTTTTCCATCAAATTTTTTAGCCTCTGCTTTCCTATCTGTCTAAATTTTATCTTCTTCTATCTGTCTCACTTTCTCTTCCTTGTTTTCCCTCACCCTACGTTTATTCGTCAGTATTTCATTTATCAATGAATAAATTCTATTTTCATCTACTCACTTTTCCATCTAATTCTTTAGCTTTCCTATCTGTCTAAGTTGTTTTTCTTCTCCTATCTGTCTCACTTTCTCTTCCTTGTTTTCCCTCACCCTACGTTTATTCGTCAGTATTTCATTTATTAATTAATAAATTCTATTTTTGTCTACTCACTTTTCCATCTAATTCTTTAGCTTTCCTATCTGTCTAAATTGTTCTTCTCCTATCTGTCTCACTTTCTCTTCCTTGTTTTCCCTCACCCTACGTTTATTCGTCAGTATTTCATTTATCAATTAATAAATTCTATTTCCGTCTACTCACTTTTCCATCAAATTCTTTAGCCTCTGCTTTCCTATCTGTCTAAATTCTATCTTCTTCTCCTATCTGTCTCACTTTCTCTTCCTTGTTTTCCCTCACCCTACGTTTATTCGTCAGTATTTCATTTATCAATTAATAAATTCCATTTTTGTTTACTCACTTTTCCATCTAATTCTTTGTCCTCTGCTTTCCTATCTGTCTAAATTTTATCTTCTTCTATCTGTCTCACTTTCTCTTCCTTGTTTTCCCTCACCCTACGTTTATTCGTCAGTATTTCATTTATCAATTAATAAATTCTATTTCTGTCTACTCACTTTTCCATCTAATTCTTTAGCCTCTGCTTTCCTATCTATCTAAATTCTATCTTCTTCTATCTGTCTCACTTTCTCTTCCTTGTTTTCCCTCACCCAACGTTTATTCGATTTCCCCGTAATAAAGCCGTTTATATTCCTTGACGCCCCATTTCTTCCAATTATTCGCGACCACCCACCTTTGCTCTTTCGCCAAGTTTTTCCCCCCTGTCAATTCTTCTGCTGATATTTCTTTCTGGCTTTATTTCCTGTTGCTTGGTGGGATTCCAAGGGAATCTGGGAATCTAATTTGGCACATAAATTCTTTTATATATATATAATTATTTATATACATATATATATATGGATATATATATATATATATCTAAATATATATATATCTATATATATATATATATATATATATATATATATATATATATATATATATATATATATATATATATATGAGAGAGAGAGAGAGAGAGAGAGAGAGAGAGAGAGAGAGATACATATATATATATATATATATATATATATATATATATATATATATGTATGTGTATCTATGCATATATACACATGTACATATACACATAAATATATATATCTATATATATGTATATATATATGTATGTATATATATATATATATATATATATATATATATATATATATATATATATATATATATATATATATATATATCGATATATATATATATATATATAGATATATATATATATATAGTATACATATATATATATACATATATATATATATATATATATATATATACATATATATATATATATATATATATATATATATATATATATATATATATATATATATATATATATATATATATATATACATATATATTCACACATTATTATTCAGCTATTACGACTATACTGAACACAAGCCAAATTACAAAATGCCGATAAAGTACATGTAATTATATTCACACGAACTTATATTTTATGTTACTTATAAAGTCAAATCAGCCTTACAACAGACCGTCAAAAATGTTGAAATGTTACTACTAACAGACTGGCTTGATAAATCTATCAGGAACATCCTATCACAAACCAGTAACCGACTATGGAAAATCAGTTGCCATAGAAATGATTGTCAAAAGAGAGTTACCAGGAATGCAATTTCTAAAAAGATACAAATTCTATTTTTCTTTTGTTGATATGCAGTATACAGAGGCCAGGAGAGACCTCAATTCTTAACCCTTTTACCCCCAAAGGACGTACTGGTACGTTTCACAAAACTCACCCCTTTACCCCCATGGACGTACCGGTACGTCCTTGCAAAAAAAAGGATTTTTACATTTTTTTTTTTTGCATATTTTTTATAATTTTTTGAGAAACTTCAGGCATTTTCCAAGAGAATGAGACCAACCTGACCTCTCTATGACGAAAATTAAGGCTGTTAGAGCAATTTATAAAATGATATACTGCTTAACAGAGAAAAAGTAACAGAATTTCACGATTGTTGTGGCCTGATTGGTAACGTCTCTGGTGTTTGCCAGACGGGGGTTCGAGTCCCGCTCAAACTCTTTAGTGCCTTTAGTGCCTGCAACCATACCATCCTTGTGAGCTAAGGTTTGCGGGGTTTGGGGGAGCCTATAGGTCTATCTGCTGAGTCATCAGCAGCCATTGCCTGTCCCTCCCTGGTCCTAGCTTGTGTGGAGAGGGGGCTTGGGCGCTGATCATATAATATGGTCAGTATCTAGGGTATTGTACTGATTGCCGGGGGAATGTCACTGTCCCTTGTCTCTGCCATTGCAGAGACCTTTAAACCTTTAAATCTTTCAATATGGGATGGCGTGGCCTAGCGGAAGTTAACACACTGCTGGAGTATATATATATATATATATATATATATATATATATATATATATATATATATATATATATATATATATATATAAACAAATATATATATATATACATATATATATATATATATATATATACAAACACACATATATATATATATATATATATTATATATACTATATATATATATATATATATATATATATATATATATATATATATATGGATACAAGAGCATACTAAAGTAGAGAACAACATAAAAAAGAAATGGACGTGGACAGGGCATATAACGAGAATGACATATAATAGATGGAGAAAAAAAATAACAGAATGGGTCCCAAGAGATTGTAAACGAAGCAGGGGAAGGAAGAAAAGACGGATTGACGAACTAAGCAAATTTGCGGGTATTTAGATTGGCATAGAGAGAACATAAACAGACGGCAGTGGAAGGACATGTCTGAGGCCTTTTTACTGCACACTGAAATGGACCAGCAACGGCTGATGATGATAATCTCTCGCTCTCTCTCTCTCTCACTCTCTCTCTCTCTCTCTCTCTCTCTCTCTATATATATATATATATATATTCATATATATATAAATACAATATATATATATATATATATATATATATATATATATATATATATATATATATATATATATATATATATACATATATATATATATATATATATATATATATATATATATATATATATATATATATATATATATATATATATATATATATATATATATATTTATATACACATATATAAAATCATATATATAAATATATATATATATATATATATATATATATATATATATATATATATATATATATAGATACACACACATTATAGTGTGTGTGGCACCAGACACTAGACCAAGACTTATCTTGAACATAGTGGACACATTATAATTACATCATCCATTACACAAGGAGGAAATAAGACATCACCTCTCCAGAAAAGAAAAAAAATCCCAAGAAACGTACCCACTGGAAAGAAGGAGGAATAGGAGAAGGAGTCTTGACAAAACGCCATAAAAAAAATCCTTGGCGTAAACTCAATGGCACCCCGGGCACCGGCTCAAAAAAATCTCCTAATAACGGATAATTTGATGCATATCAAATAATGCTAATTACGGAAAATAAGACATTAATAGCTCGTAACAATCCACTACTTCCGAGTCGCGCTGTCTGCATTGTGTCCTTGGAAATGGAATGGGCGATCGAGACACAATGCCACAAGGGGGAGGGGGAAAGAGGGGGAGGAGGTTTGAGGGGGGAGGGATGGAGGGGGAGGGGGTGAGGTAGGAGGTGACCAAGGCCGAAAAAGTTCTTGTTTTGCTAATGGCCACACCGACCGACTATATATATATATATATATATATATATATATATATATATATATATATATATATATATATATATATATATATATATATATATATATATATATATACATATATATATATATGTATATATATCTATCTATCTATCTATGTATATATATATATATATATATATATATCTATATATATATATATATATATATATATATATATATATATATATATATATATATATATATATATATATATATATATATATATATATATATCAACATTTTATGACACGAGAGTTGAAAATACACATAAAAGGGTTTAAGAACTAGAATATCAATTATTATCATTGATATTATATTTACTATTATTATCATCATCATTATTATTAATATTATCAGCTAAGCTAAAACCCTAGTTGGAAAAGCAGGACGATATAAGGCCAAATCCTCCAGCAGGGAAAATAGCCGGGTGAGAAAAGGAAATAAGGAAATAAATACACTACGAGAGCAGTAATGAACAATTATAATAAAATATCTTATGAATAGTAACAACAGTAGAATAAATAATAATTCACATATAAACAACTAAAACTTTAAAAAGAGGACGCTAAATAAGAATTCTGTGCTTGAGTGTATCCCCAAGCAAGAGAACTTAACCCAAGAAAGTGAAAGATCAAGGTATAGAGGCTATGGCACTACCCAGACTGGAGAACAATGGCTTGATTTTGGAGTGTCCTTCTCCTACAAGAGCTCCTTACCATAGTTAAAAGAGTTTCTTTTACCTTTTATATAGAGGAAAGTAGCCAGTACAGTCCAGTACTTAACCCCTTAAGAGAAGAATTGCTTGGTAATTTCAGTGTTGTCAGGTGTATGAGGACAGAGGAGAATATGTAAATAATAGGCCAGACTATTCAGAGTAGGTATAGGCAAAGGAAAAATTATCCGTAATCAAAGAGAAGGATCCAATGTAGTACTATCTGGCCAGAAAAAGGATTCAACAATTCTAGTTAATTGTTAGATTTTTAATACAAAAATTTTTCCAAGCCAGGTTTGTAGTTCCTTCAAGACTCAATTTTTACAAGTATCTTTACTGTACACGAATCAATCTTGTTGCAATGGAAGATCAATGGAACTTGGATCTCAATTTTTATTGCTTACGTAGGCACTCGTGTCAAATACTGTATACCCTTTCTAAGTGGGAAAACTTTAACGTGATGAAAGGGCTTGTGTATCGCCATGATCACCAAAGCTGCACGAATCAGTGCCACCCATAATAGGTTGGTTTGCTATGAACAATCAGACCAACGTCTCCCACCATCACCGATCTACAGTGGCAAGCGTGGTGATGAAAATGACCAAACCTCACACATAAGGACATGTCTGAGGCCTTTGTCCTGCAGTGGACTAGCATCTACTGCATTTGTTATTGTTGTTGTTGCTGTCCATTTAGCACAGCAATTATGAAAGGGATTGAACCCTTGTGTAAAATCTAATTACTTAGATTTCACCATTCTCTATGCAAATTGCCTGAACTGATTTGATTAGGGTTTCCTATATTATTAGATTCATTGGTGATAATTATAAAAATCCGTATGTTAGGCTTTCATGTAATCCCCTTCATAGGCAAATTGACAAACAAAACTATTAAAAGCGTAGCCTTCTTCATAAAGGTGCGATGATTAGAGGAACAAAATTACATGATAAATGCCATCAGAAACAGACAATATTTTTCAACATAAAAGGGAGATATTGCAATATGGTGACGAGGGGTTTTGCCATTCATAGAGAGAGAGAGAGAGAGAGAGAGAGAGAGAGAGAGAGAGAGAGAGAGAGAGAGAGAGAGAGAGAGAGAGAGAGGGGGGGGGTTATTAATAGTTAAAGGATTTATACTCTTGATTAATTCACAATTTTCATTTTCAATAAAATAACTAAAGAACCACGAGCAGCTTTTCACATTAAACTAATATCTAATTCTTGTATATTGTCATCATCATCTCCTACGCCTATTGACGCAAAGGGCTTCGATGTATATTGTCATCACCATCTCCTCCTACGCCTACTGACGCAAAGAGCTTCGATGTATATTGTCATCACCATCTCCTCCTACGCCTACTGACGCAAAGGGCTTCGATGTATACTGTCATCACCATCTCCTCCTACGCCTACTGACGCAAAGGGCTTCGATGTATACTGTCATCACCATCTCCTCCTACGCCTAGTGTATACTGTCATCACCATCTCCTCCTACGCCTAGTGTATACTGTCATCACCATCTCCTCCTACGCCTACTGACGCAAAGAGCTTCGATGTATATTGTCATCACCATCTCCTCCTACGCCTACTGACGCAAAGGGCTTCGATGTATACTGTCATCACCATCTCCTCCTACGCCTACTGACGCAAAGGGCTTCGATGTATACTGTCATCACCATCTCCTCCTACGCCTAGTGTATACTGTCATCACCATCTCCTCCTACGCCTACTGACGCAAAGAGCTTCGATGTATATTGTCATCACCATCTCCTCCTACGCCTACTGACGCAAAGGGCTTCGATGTATACTGTCATCACCATCTCCTCCTACGCCTACTGACGCAAAGGGCTTCGATGTATACTGTCATCACCATCTCCTCCTACGCCTACTGACGCAAAGGGCTTCGATAAGATTTCGCCAGTCGTCTCTATCTTGATGTTTTAACTCAATACTTCCCCCAGTCATCCTCTCCTACCTCGCACTTCATAGTCCTCAGCCATGTAGGTCTGGGTCTTCCAATTCTCCTAGTTCCTTGTATATAGAAAAGACTATGATGGACTGTAATCGCAATGAGGGAAATTATTATTATTATTATTATTATTATTATTATTATTATTATTAAATGCTAAGCTACAACCCTAGTTGGAAAAGCAGGATGCCATAAGCCTAGGGGCCCCAACAGGGAAAATAGCCCAGTGAGGAAAGGAAATAAGGAAAAATAAAATATTTTAGGAATAGTAACAACATTAAAATAAATATTTCCAATTTAAACTATAAAAACTTTAGCAGAACAAAAGGAAGAGAAACTAGATAGAAAAGTGTGCCCGAATGTACCCTCAAGCAAGAGAACTCTAACCCAAGATAGTGGAAGACCATGGTACAGAGGGTATGGTACTACCCAAGACTTGAGAACAATGGTTTGATTTTGGAGTGTCCTCCTAGAAGAGCTGCTTACCATAGCTAAACAGTCTCTTCTACCCTTACCAAGAGGAAAGTTGCCACTGAACAATTACAGTGCAGTAGTTAACCCCTTGGGTGAAGACGAACTGTCTAGTAATCACAGTGTTGTCAGGTGTATGAGGACAGAGGAGAATCTGTAAAGGATAGGCCAGACTATTCGGTGTCTGTGTAGGCAAATGGAAAAAACCGTAACCAGAGAGACCAGTCAAAGGACCCCATAACTCTCTAGCGGTAGTATGCACTGCAATAAAGAAACATTTCTGGTATTTGCTTTGTTCTACAGCACAGAAATGCACAGGATAAACGTTGTATTCAGGACTCGTCTTCATCAAACTCTGGCAAGGTAAAATTTGAGAAGTTAGACAGCTACAGCGGAAGGCACAAAAGGGAGCATGAAAAGTAAACGGTAAAAAAGGACTGAAGATAAGAGCGAATTAAACCTACACAGTTTTAGGGACCTCCTCACGGGGCTATTTACCCATATCGGAGCCCTTGGGCTTATAGCATCCTGCTTTTCTAACTAGGGTTGGGGCTTAGCTAATAATAATAATAATAATAATAATAATAATATGTGCCGCAAAGAAAAAACCGCAAGTGGTAACTACCTTTTCCATATTGTAATAATAACTCATGACTAACAAAGTTTATGCTTTGAAATTTATTTTTTATTTTATTTGTGCTGTTTTCGGAATACACGCATCAAACGGCCTATTTCCTTAATCTGGCTTCAACAGAAGTCTGCGAGAGAGTTCATATCCTTGCGCAAATTTCCTCACTATAAGATCCATCTTTATTATTGTAGCCAAACAACAATTGTCACATGGAAAAAAAAAAAAATCTAGCTTCAGTAATGTGTTTGAAGTAATGGCACAGTTTTATACATTTCTCGAGTAAAATCTTTTAATATAAACTCCTGATAGAAGTGAGCTCAAATTTAAAACAGTTGACGGTCATTGTACTGCAGGCTATGGCACAACCCAAGGTTTACGAATATCAGCTATAACATCACCTAGTATGAGGCAATTGCACATACCAACTGAAAGAATCCTAGATCTATTAATAGAGCCTCATATGCTATACTTAATCAAATATTAAGAATACGACCACCGCACGTCTTCCGTGTCGTAGAAATCAACTAAAAGGACAGTTGCTGCCTCGCAGTTGGCCTATTTAGTCAAAAGTTAGACTCATCGCCAATAACTGTGATTGATGACTGCAAGGGCATACGATCGTTAAAACAATATGCCAAATTATTAACAATAACTGAGGCTGTTAAAAGGAAATGGTATTGTGTGCCCTCAATCACCAAAACAAAATAATTCTTGGCAGCGGTGGGATTCGAACCCACGCCTCCTGAGAGACTGGAGCCTAAATCCAGCGCCTTAGACCACTCGGCCACGCTACCTTGAAATTAGATGGTTGAGATAAACTGTTATCACAAGGTTATATCATCAGTTTAGACTCGCCATCATAGACCACAAACAAACGCGTTCCCGATAAGATTTATATCTTATTCTTCTTAATTACCACAAAGTATATAAAGATAAAATATAAATATTGCATATTTAGAAAAGGATACAGCGTAGCTAATAAATTACAGCAACTATCTTCAGTATCTTACAAAACTTTTTTTGGAACAGAATACATAGCCTGAGGCGTCTTCTGAGGGCATGCCGGGAAAACAAGTGAGGTCAGGATCGCGCACGTGGAGAAGGGGTAAGGGTAGGGGGGGGGGGGGTGGGGGTTAATAGGCCTGTTTTGGGGGGGGGGGTCTGGTAGGGGAGCTAAGTTCAGGAGATCCTCCTATGATATTGGTCCGTGGTGTACCGTGATGGAACTTTTTTTTTTTTTTTTTTTTTTTTTTTTGGTATAGTTGACTTCATAAACTTTGGATTATTTTTCGATCGGCTTAAGTGACATTTGGCAATTCGGCTATGAAGTGACGAAATTGTGAAAGGGGCCCATAATTGTAAGACTTTAAGTATTTCTTATTCTATTTCAGTAGATTTCATTAATGGATTAATAGTGTTACCTTGAGGGTAAACTCAGGCACATTATTCTATGTTTCCATATTTCCTTACCTCACTGGGCTATTTTCCATGTTGGAGCCCTTGGGCTTATAGCATCCTACTTTACCAACAAGGGTTGTAGCTAAGCTGATGATCATCATTATCATTATCTCGTCCTACGCCTATTGACGCAAAGGGCCTCGGTTAGATTTCACCAGTCCATTCTATCTTAAGCTTTTAAAATGATCTCCATTCATCATCATCTACTTCACGCTTCACAGTCCCCAGCCATGTAGGCCTTAGTCTTCTAACTCTTCTAGTGCTTTGTGAAACCCAAATGACAGTTTGGTGAACTAATAATAATAATAATAATAATAATAATAATACTTGGTAACTTGGTAAATATGACTTTTATCATATGTTCATGTATTTTGGGCTTTTCTATTACATTGTTGCCAACGCATCTTGTTTTCCTAAGTTTGTTATATTGTGGAGTTGGCATCAATCTTAAAGGGAACAAAGTTATTATTATCATTATTATTATTATTATTATTATTATTATTATTACCATTATTATTATTATTATTATTATTACTTCCTAAGCTACAACCCTAGTTGGAAAAGCAGCATGCTTCAATCTCATAGCACCACAGTTATTATTATTATTATTATTATTATTATTATTATCCTTATTATTATTATTATGATTATTATTATTATTAGCTAAGCTACAGCCCTAGTTGGAAAAGCAGGATGCTTCAATCTCATAAGGACCACAGTTATTATTATTATTAATATTATTATTATTATTATTATTATTATCATTATTACTTCCTAAGCTACAACCCTAGTTGGAAAAGCAGGATGCTATAAGCCTAAGGGCTCCAGCGGGAAGCCTCAATACGGAACAAGGAAAATCGGTAAAATGTGGGAGCATTGAAATCAGCCTCCTTCCTGAGCACAGTCTTTTTCTACTTCGTTTTATCTCAGCGGAACGAAACCCACCATCATTGGATTCCGTAGCCGGTAAATCGGATACCAGTAAATGAAAGTATGCCTAAAAGGATGTTCATACGTTGAAATTATTGCCCACAGCGCCAGGATTTACATGTTAAGGACCCCTCAAAAAAAAAAAAAAAAAAAAAAAAAAAAAAAACCCTTTTTTTTTTAAACAATGTCAAATGCTGCACAGATTAGCTAGGAAGGGTTGAACTCTTTCCCGTCTGGAGTTCAAATAAGAATAAATACTCAAAGGTATCTATTCACAAGGCCAGCCTTTAACTGTGAAGGATCCCCTAAAGTAAAATGAACGCAAGAACGGTTGTAGGGATTAACCAGGATGACCCACGTTCCCTCAGGAGTCCAAATGAGGATAAAAACTTGCATAAATTTTATATTAATCCTTTATGTTCCAAAAAGTAATTGTCTAAAGGTTTAAAGGCCCCTCATAAATGGCACAGGCAAGGGAAAGCTGCAATGCCCTAACAGGACAATGTCCTAGAGACTGACCATACACATACGATCAGCGCCCAAGCCCTCTCTCTACCCAAGCTAGGACCAAGGAGGGCCAGGTAATGGTTGCTGATGACTCAGCGGGCTCCTTAGCTCACAAGGATGGTAAGGTTGCAGACGCTACAAGAAACTATCAAGCTTGAGCGGATCTCGAACCCCAGTCCAGCAGAATGCCAACTAGGAACGTTTCCAATAGGAAACCGCCAGTCAATTTTTTTCTTATTGTAGGATAAAACCTTCCAGGAGTTTTACCCTATTTCGTTATTACCTTTTACGGGTTGGTGATCGTAATATCACTCCTTCACATCAATATATCCAATTTTAAAACAGCAAATGCCTAGCTATATTTATTCCAGGATTTTTACCGGTTTTTTATTTTTACGGGTTGATTATATATATATATATATATATATATATATATATATATATATATATATATATATATATATATATATATATTATATAATATATATATTTATATATATATAAATATAGAATTATATAATATATATATATATATATATTTATATACAAATATATATATATATATATATATATATATATATATATATATATATATATATATATAGCCAGGCATTTGCTCTTTAATTGCATTCGATATATTAGGACATCGTCCAGATTGTGAATCTCAATAAATTTTCAACAGCGTAACACATTTCTAGAATTGCCAGCGAATGATTGGTGAGGCGTACTAAAACATAACTAACAAGCTTTCTCTTTTGCGAGGTGAATGACCTCCCGAATGCCCTGGCCTTGTTGGTATTATGAAGAATCCTGCTGAATCCTGCACGTACAGTTGCCACGCAAATATATAGAAGAAAACAATTAGTTGTCTTTATGAAAATATTTAAGAATGTGAATAATCAGGAACTTGAACGATTTGCATCCAGAAAAACTGGCAATTACTCATAGAAAACTACAGCGATTTTTACAATGGCAAATACAGATTTATGTACAGTGTTTATACTATTTGCAAATAAAGATATAGGAGAAAAAAATAGATGTCTTTATGAAAATACTTAAGAATGTGAATAATCATGAACTTGAACAATTAGCATTTAGAAAAACTGGCAATTAGTCGTAGAAAACTACATCGATTTTTACAATGGCAAATATAGATTAATATATAATGTTTCTACTATTTGCCACACTAAGATATGAGAAAAAACTAGTTAAGTCTTTACGAAAATACTTAAGATTGTGAATAATCAGGAACTTGAACAATTAGCATCCAGAAAAACTGGCAATTAATCATAGAAAACTACAGCGATTTTTACAATGGCAAATGCAGATTTATGTAGTGTTTCCACTATTCGCCACACAAAGATATGAGAAAAAAACTAGTTAATTCTTTATGAAAATACTTGAGAATATGAATAATTATGAACTTGAACAATTAGCATCCAGAAAAACTGGCAATTACTCATAGAAAACTACAGCGATTTTTACAATGGCAAATACAGATTTATGTACAGTGTTTCTACTAATCGCCACACAAAGATATGAGAAAAAACTAGCTAAGTCTTTACGAAAATACTTGAGAATGTGAATAATTAAGAACTTGAACAATTTGCATCCAGAAAAACTGGCAATTACTCATAGAAAACTACAGCGATTTTTACAATGGCAAATACAGATTTATGTACAGTGTTTTCACTATTCGCCACACAAAGATATGAGGAAAAACTAGTCTTTATGAAAATACTTGAGATTGTGAATAATCAGGAACTTGAACAATTAGCATCCAGAAAAACTGGAAATTAATCATAAAAAACTACAGCGATTTTTACAATGGCAAATACAGATTTATGTAGTGTTTCTACTAATCGCCGCACAAAGATATGAAAAAAAACTAGCTAAGTCTTTATGAAAATACTTGAGAATGTGAATAATCA
>NW_027170661.1:0-15000 GCF_036898095.1 Palaemon carinicauda
ATGCTGATGAGCCAATCCAGGTCAGACTGGCGAGACTATTCAATGAATGTCTGAAGAAGAGCAAAACGCCAGAAGAGTGGAATAAAGCTATCCTCATTCTACTCTACAAAAAGGCGACCCCAGGGACATGAACAACCAACGGCCAATCAGCCTCCTTAATGTTATTTATAAAATTTTCACCAAAGTTATTACCAACCGAATTGTAGGAAAGCTTGATGAAAATCAGCCAAGGGAACAAGCGGGCTTTAGAAGAGGCTACTCCACAATTGACCATCTACAAACAGTAAACCAAATCATTGAGAAAACAAATGAATATAAGATACCACTAGTAGTAGCACTTGTAGATTACACCAAAGCATTTGACTCGGTTGAAACTGAGGAGGTCATGTCAGCGCTGGAAGAACAGGGAGTTGACTCAGTTTACGTCAATGTACTCTGTCACATCTATGACCATGCAACATCATTTATTCGCCTCCACAAGGACTCTGAACCATTCCAACTCAAGAGAGGTGTCAGACAAGGTGACACTAGCTCACCCAAACTGTTTACTGCCTGCCTGGAGAGAGCTTTCCAACAACTCAACTGGCAAGAAAAAAGGAATAAAAATAGATGGAGAATATCTAAGTCACCTAAGATTTGCTGATGACATCATTATCATTGCTCACACCAAAGAAGAGCTTCAACTTATGCTCACCGAGCTAAATGAAGCAAGCAAATCAATTGGCCTCCACATGAACTTCCAAAAGACCAAAGTCATGAGCAATAAATATACTGAAAATGCAGATGACATACTTGAAATTGAAAACCAACAAATTGAGGAGGTGGACCACTACATCTACCTAGGACAACGAATCTCTCTACATGACGCCTGTAAAGAGAGCGAAATAAAAAGAAGAATAACCCTCGGTTGGCAAGCGTTTGGAAGAGCCAGTACAGTGTTAAAAAATAAGAAGATTCCTATCATCTTAAAAAGGAAAGTCTATGATCAGTGTATCCTCCCCACTGTCACCTATGGGGCCGAAACTTGGAATCTAACAAAAAAGCTTTCCTTTAAATTACGAACAATGCAGAGGGCACATGAGAGAATTATGCTAAATCTAACATGGAAGGATAGAAAAACAGCTAAATGGATACGTCAAAAAACTAAAGTAATGGATATCCTTGAAACCATCAGCAAGCTTAAATGGAAGTGGGCGGGGCACATTGCCAGGATGACAGACAACCAGTGGACATCACGAACAACCTTCTGGACACCCCGAGGATACACAAGAAACCGAGGAAGACAAAAAACCCGCTGGCGAGATGACTTAGACCAACATAAGCAACAGTGGCACAGAATAGCTTGCAATAGAAATCTGTGGAAGAACCTGGGGAAGGCCTACATCCAACAAAGGACTTTTGAAGGCTGAAATGATGATGATGATCACGCGAGCACATAATACAAGCTCTAAGCTTAGAGAGAAATTGAAATTTAATTTTCATTGAAATATTGATAAAATATGTAAATATGTCCTTTGGTAGATTATACTCTGACATACAAAAAGATTGCAGCCCAGCAAAGTGGTAATATATATATATATATATATATATATATGTGTGTGTGTGTGTATGTGTGTGGGTGATTCTGTGAGTGTGTCTGTGAGTCTGTGTGTGTGCACTTATATATACATAGGTAAATAGCATATATACATTGATTGATACATCACAAAATAGTCTCCTGTATAATAGATACTGTATAACAAATAGCCAAACATCCTCTGTGGTACGGTATTATCATAGCATTTGGATTTTCCATTTTTTCCTTGTTTCGCTTTTATATACTTTTAATCATAGTAAAAAGAGACAGAAATCAGTTACAGTTTGTTAGGTATTGCTGATCCATCTAACATCCTCCCCAATTAAGGATTTCAACTATTCGATAAGAAGAAAGTTACCAACCTTTTTGAAATTGCATTTTATTCTCTCTCTCTCTCTCTCTCTCTCTCTCTCTCTCTCTCTCTCTCTCTCTCGTTAAAGCTTGGTTCTAATAAAACCTGAATTCTTGGTAAATCGATTCTTCGTTAAGCCATTATAAGAAGATTTAAGCAAATTATAGACCCGTGTTCCATATGGACTCTAACGATCTCTGTTCTGTCTCCCAGTTCTGAACCCGACTAAAGATCACATAGCAGCCACTAAAGAGTAATAGGCTTCACCGCCGAGTGTCAACTCAGAGTAAGAGTCGTTTCAGGAAATGGTTCGTTTAATCAGTGGTTTCAGTATCATTCTGACACCATTCGAAAGTGGAAGTCAATTTGCTTCGAGATTAGTTTGTAGAGGACAGATAAAAAGGCTACTGCGCCTGAATACACGTATACATACAAAATACAATTATATATATATATATATATATATATATAAATATATATGATATATATATATATATATATATGTATGTATGTATGTATGTATATATATATAGCATGCATGCAGTATACTGTATGCATGCTATATATACGTATATATACGCATAGGGGAATATATTCATACTTGTTGAGGATGTATTGATATTATGTTTCTCCTATAAAATATCCTATAAAACGTTCTTAAAGAACTTGCTAGAACAGTTCCATAGAAACCCATCTGGGTCACAGATTCGAAATTACAGATTGTTTGGCCAAAGTTGTTATGAACAAGGGGTCTTCTGAAGGGAAATCTCCTGAACTATAGATCGGTGATGGTGATAGCTGTTTCTGAACATGTATTTCCATTAGATTAGAACACCAGAACAGTTATAAACCCTTCTGGATTAAACAACGTCTCCGGAAAAGATATAAAAAAAACATATGATTTATGAGACTCATCTGTGTTTGAGAGCTTTTTACTATATTTTCATGTATTATTAATATTATCATTATTTTTCAAGATATTATTATTATCATTATTATTATTATTATCATTATTATTATTATTATTATTATTTTTATTATTATTATTATTATTATTATTATTTTTATTATTATTAATATTATTATTAATAGCCAAGATACAACCTTAGCTCAAACAAAAAGGATGCTACATGTCTTAGCTTAGGCTCCAACTAATATAGCCATCAAGTGCGATTAGGAAATAGAGAAATAGCGAATAAACTTTATGTAAGAAATAATGACATTTAAAAAAATATATATTAAGATCAATAACAACTTTAAAGTCGATTAGTCTTATATAAGCTATGAAACAAGGCTTATGTCACCAACAAAATACATTTGCAACAAGTTTGAACATCTGAAGTTCTTCCGATTAAACCGCCTGATTAGGAAGATCACTCTACAATGTGGTCACAGTTGGAATTCAACTTCTAAAGTATTGTGTAGTATCAAGCCTTTTGATACAGAAGGTAAGATTTATAATTAACTGCACACTAGTACTACGTACTGGATTGTACAATTCTGGAAGATCTGAAATTAAAGGATAATCGGAATTATGAAAAATTTCTTGTAACAGCCACACAGAACTAACTGAATCAAGCTACCAGAAATTATTGTACAGATCAGTGATAAGGAATTTATTTGATAGCAAGTTTCTGTCCGGCAAAGTAAGATAAGAGTCAGCAGCTTAAGACCAGATAGGAGATGAATACTTGAAACATAGTAGAATTAAAGAATTTAGAAATTTTCTCTGGACAGATTGATCAGCAAAAATCTAAGTAAACAGTTTTTTTGTTCAAATTGAAATAAAATCACATATGATATTTTTCTAAAGTAAATTTGTAATCAAGATACACTTCTAAAATTCTGAATGTGTTGTATATAGTTAAAGAGAAACTGTAAATGCAAAGATCTGAATGTGATATGAGTCTCTCCTTGGCTTGCTTATACAATTAATCATAGGTATTAACTTCAATCACCATACTTTTCACCATAGACTAATTTTTCCTTGATCCATATTAAGAGATTCAGTGATCTGGGGTCTACATTCTGGAACTAGAATTGGTGCAAAAAAGAATTCCATCATCTGCAGGTGCAGCAAGTTTATTTTCTAGTGCCAACACCATATCATGTATATAATATATAAAAAGTAATGAGCCAAGAACACTGCCCTAAGGAACACCAGATATTAAATTTCTAAATTAATTATGGTACTCACAAACAACTAATCTGCTTCTTTTACTCAAGAATTAAAGAGTGATGCTAAGAAAAGACCCGCCAACTCCAATCTTCTTAAGTTTGAAAACAAGAGTCTCATGATTAACACTAAAATCAAGGCCAATCATACGAAGCTTCTTAACACAATCAAGGTGACTGGAGCTTCGAAATAGGATTGATTGCAAGAATCTAATAAGAATAATTACGCAATAAAAAAAAAAATTGTTCGGTAAATAATAGAAAATAATTCAAAAAGAGCAAATTCGATGAAAAATAAAAGGAAACAGGTGTTTAATTTTCTTTCTTCAGCTTTATATTAATTGCTGCAATGATTCTTTTTGTTTAATTAGGTCTGTTCTTTCTACATATTTTAGTAGAATTTTCATAACTACAAAAATAATGTCTCGTATATTTACCCATTCTGCTGTATTTGCATGAATAGCTAGTTTATATATATGCTTCTTGGTAATATTTAAATTCAAAAGAGACCTCAAACATTAAAAAAAAAAAATTAAAAAATAATAGATAAATAAATAAATAAAAAAAAAATCTTTTCGTATCTTTTTCTTTTGTCTGTAACTCTAACAAATCCAAAATTACCTGATCTCGAGGAGTTTTGCATGTAACAAAGTTTGTCATCAGTAAGTTTTACTTTAACTACTCAAACCATCCCAAGAATTCCATAATCCCATTCAGTTCAATTCCACTTTTTTTCATTCTATTCTTCCAGCTCAAAGTCATTATAATTGACATCGTATCTGAAGGTGCCAGGAAGCTAATATTTCTTCCACTCCTTTGTCCTCTCTGCCTAGAAACTCTAATCCGCATTGCCCTCATCCCTTTTCTAGATTCCTGAAAACTTCCTTTCATTTATGCGTTGGGGAAATCTGCATTCCCTCAAAAAATCAACCGCAGGAAAAGATCTCCCCTTTCTCCATTGGAGAGAGGGGAAATTCACAAAGTCATTGGCTTTGGTTCTCAGTTCCAGATGCAAGTGTTATATCAGTTGGTGCAGGGAAAGAAGGGGTTTAAGGGAAAGGGGTAGGAGAAAGGGAAGGGGAAAGGGGGTTAGAATAAGATAATGTAACGAAGAAACTATTTAGAAGATAGAATCCTTTATTCGTGAAATTTTGCGGAATTCCTCCCCGAGGTTTTAGAAATTTAGATTATTCTTGATAGAAATGAGTTATTTTGTGAACTATTTGCCCTGAATCCCATACAACTGGAATTTTGCAGTCTATTGCATCATACAGAGTCAGATTCAATCTTTGCTACATTTATTTTTCTATTTTCCAATTGAGCCTATCCTAAATGGTACCCAGATTATCTGTCCTACCGACCTTCCCTTTAGAAATTCTAACAGAATATCAAATCTTGATACAAGATTTATAGAATATACAATGCCTTTGGACCACGTCTTGTATTTTGATAACAACGTCAAAATCTGGTGATTTTAGACAAAGAACATTTGTTCTCTATCCGTGCGAAAAAATAAGAGAGAGAGAGAGAGAGAGAGACAGAGAGAGAGAGACAGAGAGAGAGAGAGAGAGAGAGAGAGAGAGAGAGAGAGAGAGTTGCATTATGTTGGATAATTTGGTTAAAGGAAATTTGTTCCGCATACCTGAGAGAGAGAGACAGAGAGAGAGAGAAGAGAGAGAGAGAGAGAGAGAGAGAGAGAGAGAGAGAGAGAGAGAGAGAGTGAGTTGCGTTACGTTGGCTAATTTGGTTAAAGGACAAAACGTTTGCTGATATCTACTTTTCAAATTCCACGTACCTCTCAACGTATTATTAAATGTGTATTACATATTCTTATATGATGTAATATAAGATTTGTATATCCTTTTAAATCTGAAATTACAAATATGTCAAGAAACACTCTAATATGTATATCAATAACATTGTGTAATTCACGTGACTCTTTAAATACTCTCAAAAATCGCCATATTGCGAAGAGAAATAAACTTATTTTCTGATTAAAAGGTTTTTCTTATTAGAAACATTTCTTATTTTCCAACCTCTCTCTCTCTCTCTCTCTCTCTCTCTCTCTCTCTCTCTCTCTCTGTTTCTAATAAAAAGCGATGGATCATCCAAGAGTTATTTATCAGAAATGCGTGAATTTGACTATACCAATTTCGCCGCATCTAATCAGAGATTCAAAGATGACCCCTGATGACCTTTCCAAGATCATCCGGAGTTGCAACAGCGAAGTTTGAACGAAATTGAACGGATTCGATACGAAAACATTGACTGATTGAGGTTTATTCGTGCAAGCTTTCCTTTCATTCCTTATCTTAACGCCTCGTGGCCTTCCTTAATTGGCTCATTCTTCTGAATCAATATCATGTTTTAAACAGTTTGATTTTATCCTGTTCGAATAATGCCATTTTAAACTTTAAACCGTGATAAGGGGATTTTTTTTTTCTTGTGACTGAAGGGAAATATTTTTTTCTTTATATTTTTTATTCCACGTGTTGTCATGCTGAAAGAATTTCCCCAAAATAGTTTCCCATGTGTTTTAAGCGGAAAATTTTCAAGAATATAATTACTTAACTGTATCTTAATTAGTTTATTTCACCTGATAATTCCTAAGATCAAGTTTCAAATATCATTATTTTTTTATTCTCTAAACAGGAAAGATAAGCTTTATTATTTTCTTTCGCTTTATATGTAGATATATATTTCAGCTATAACGGGAAATCTGGAGAGCGCATACCTTGGCAACCGCCACTTTTGCTACCAAGAAAACTGATGATGTTATGGGTATTTGATGCCAAAACACATCTGTCATCTATATTTGTCATCATGGCCTAAAAGTCGGATAACAATGGCCGCATAATGACAATACCCGCACTAACCCCATTGACTTATGACCCCATCTGCTAACAAGGGTAATGACATAATTATATCATTTTGTATATCATAAGATGGGAAATTTAATTATGCATATTTCGGCACAAGTATCATGCAAATCAGATGAAAATTGGCCACGACACGGCCAAAAAAAAACGTTTTTGAATTTTCGTGACCTTGGCCTTGACTTTTAACCCAATCACTCCCAAAATCTAATCATATTTTCCTTGGGGGTTGCCAATCGTCCCACCAACTTTCATGAGATTCGGTCAAATAGTTTTTGAGCTATGCGAATCACAAACACGCAGACAGGCATATAAACAAATACACCCCTATCAAAACAAAACATTCGCACCGAAGTTGACGAAGGTAATAATAATAATAATAATAATAATAATAATAATAATAATAATAATAATAATAATAATAATAATAATGTTTATTGGACAAAGAAATATTTACATACAAGAGACATACAATAAAAACTTGGTTCAAGCGTATGTGGAGCATAGCTCTTTGGACAGTCAAACAACTAAAATAATAATATTAAATATGAACAAATATATATATATATATATATATATATATAAATATATATATATATACATATAAATACGCACGCACATACATATATATATATATATATATATACACACATATATATGTATATATGTATATGTATATATATATATATATATATATATGTGTGTGTGTATATATATGCGTGTATATAACATTATTAGCATAAAACAGAATGGCAATGTGTATTCATACAATAAAGAAAAGTGGTATACGAACTAATTGCATATACATTGAAAATTGTAAATTTCAAGCAAATATTCAGTGAAAAGAAATAGTTTTACAAACAAAATATCCTAAACATTGAAATTGATTTTACATTATGGTTAGGTCGGCAAGTATAATTATTTACACACTCAGCTTTAGTACACACATAACAAGAGTATTGTATGGGATTTTTTTTATAACATCGAACGTAATCAATGCTTTTAGCTAAACAGAGTATCCCTATGTTTAATACTTTGATAGAAATAAGATTGCTTGAATCTATTAACACGTATGAAGGGAAGAGTTAAGTTTGAGTTTATTGATCAATATGGATGAACTGATTGTTCCTGAATTATTTTTCGTCTTAAATGTGGAAAAAATGTTTAATATAAGTGCTTGGAACATGACATTCATTGAGGAGACCTTTTAAGTCTTTTCAGCTTCAATATCGTGAGAGACAGGAAGAGAGGCGATGTATGAGCAAAGTTAGGAGATACTAACGAGTGATAGGAAACAATTGTTTTATAACATATAGAGGGAAATAATCCTTTAATCGTGATGCCCATTACGTTAGCAATTTTATTGATTGCCATATTAACATACTCACTAAAAGTTAGTTTATTATCAGGAATAACCCCAAAAACTCTACCACTGGACTTCTGGTCAAGAGTGTGATTTCCAATAGCAACCCTTATGTTACCTGGAACTCTACGAAAAGAAAAGAGTATGAAATAGGCCTTTCTTTCATCTAATGTGAATTTTCCGCCAGTAGCCTGTTTTTGACATGAATCAAATCAGCGGTTAGTGAATCACAGAGTTAATCATGCTTATTGACAGTTGGTTGTGCTATAGGTTGCTCACAAAAATTATATGGATATATTTTCATTTTATATGAAAACGATAACTAAATTGATTATTTATGGTCGTATGTTCATCAAATTTATCAAAATTTATTTTGTGATATGTATTTAGTTGGAAGCATACATTATTATTATTATTATTATTATTATTATTATTATTATTATTATTATTATTACTTGCTAAGATACAGCCCTAGTTGGAAAAGCAGGATGCAATAAGCCCAGGGGCTCCAACAGGGAAAATAGCCCAGCGATAAAAGGAAACAAGGAAAAACAATATTTTAAGAGGAGTAACAGCATTAAAATAAATATCTCCCATATAAACTATGAAATCTTTAACAAAACAAAAGGAAGAGAAATAAGATAGAATAGTGTGCCTGAGTGTACCCTAAAGCAAGAGAACTCTAACCCAAGACAGTGGAATACCATTGTATAGAAGCTATGGCATTACCCAAGACTAAAGAACAATGGCTTGATTTTGATAAATCTTTGGATTGAGTCAATACGTTTCATATAAAATGATAAATTCCCATTGTCAAACCGCAGAGCACTGGTAAGGTTGACATATAACAACATCTACTAAAAAATAAGCGTTTATCTATCTACATATCAGCAATTCTATGTCCTGTTCATATCAACCGAAATCGTATTACTCAGGAGAGACCTGATTTTGTTTTACTTGATGATATTTAGCTTCCACCTCCCAGAATGTGGAGGAGTCATGACCCAGAAAACACGACGCAAATGTCAGCAATATATTTGAATATCATGTTTGTACTATAGCTTTATCTGTTCCAGACATTTAGCGCCGCTTTTGTGGAACTGACGGAAATAGATATTGGCCTCATCTTGCTATGGTTGACTTTGCAAAGCATTTTAATCTGTGCTGGCATTAGGAATTATCTACAGATTTCACGCAGTGTCATCGTTTTTATATGCAGCTTTCTTTTACTAAATTTACATTTAAGCGTCTTTGCAATTCAGTCTTCTGCTTAAAAAAAAATTGTATCTCACTTTTAGGAAAATCAAAATCATACATTTAAATTCGTGCAATTTTAAAATAATATCTTTGATAATCGGAGAATTCGAGTTCATTTTACTAAATATGATGAAAGTCCAATTTAAATCAGTAAGAACTGAAGTCTTAATCCTCATTGAATATTATCCTGCCTGTAACTAAAATTACGACCTTTTTTTATAGTCTAAGTTAAAAGAAGAGCATAGAATGATTATGAATACATTACCGAGAAGAGTTTTTAATTTGTTCGCGCTGCTGTCTTTCAAAAAAAAAAAAAATATATATATATATATATATATATATATATTTATATATATATATATATTTATATATATATATATATATAATATATATATATATATATATATATATATATAATATATATATATATCTTTCACGTTTTCTTATATTCAAATTATCTCACAATAATCGATCTTATACCTTGAAATGCTCTAAAGAATTCAGAAGACAATTGGACAACTTGTTTCTAAAACACCATTTTCAGTTACTTCAACTTAGTAAATAATTTATCATAAATATATATATATATATATATATATATATCCATATATATATATATATATATATATATAAGTATTATTGCCACAAAAGGAAAAATGAGAAGACTTGATTGAAGTTAGTACTTTCGTCCATTAGGGACATCAACAGACTGAACAACGAAAATACATATACAAAGACATCGTATTTATACAGGAGAAGGGGATACAACATCTGTCACTCTCTTAATAATTTCGGAAAAGTCCGATTTTAGGTTAAAGGATAATATTGGATTAACGGAAAACAGCCTCTGCTTAGATTCATATTTCTACCTTTGGTACAGGAGATTAGAAAGGATTCAACAATATTCCTTTGGAAATTGTCATTTATATGGATTATTCTATTCGCCTCTGACCATCCAGTTCTGTGACTTGACCCTAACCAAGGCATTATTAAGAGAACCCCTGGAGACGGCCACCTGATGCGGTTTTAATCTAACTGAGATACCTTTGGGTGCTTGTCCGACATAGAATAAGTTACACTCTGAACAAGGAATGCTATGTATCAAATTTTTATCATTTCCAGAACTATTCTTAATCAACATGTTTGTTAACGTACAATCATATTTAAACACTACCCCAATATCTACTTTTTCAAAAGGGGTATAACATCTAAAAAACAAACATGAAATGGCAAACAAAACATATTATTAATTGTTTCCTTCCTCTCGAACTGGACTCTATAAAATGTTTTCTTAGCCTTATTCATACATTTTTCAAAGAAATATTTGGGATAGAAAAGATTTGTTGCAATTTTAAAATTTTAGTGAACTTGTCCTCAATGTACTCTGGGCTACAAATTCTAAATGCCCTAAGGTACATGGAGGAAAAAAACTGTATACTTTATATTTTTAGAGTGACCGGAGTGGAAATGTACATATGAAAAATTATTGGTAGGCTCTCTATATATGGAAAACTTAAATTTATCTGTTTAACTATTAAAACGTCTAAAAATGGGGTAGGGTTATTTTCTTTTAAGTTTTTATTAAAATCTTTGATGACATCGTCTAAGGGATTAACTCTTAATTTTATGTAAGTGGAAATATCTGATAAAAGTACATACATTAATATAAGATGTTTCCACTAACATAAAATTAAGAGTTAATCCTTTAGACGATGTCATCAAAGATTTTAATGAAAACTTAAAACCTATCTTAAAACAAGAAAAATCCTTAATTGATGCCTTTATGCTTGCCTTATTTGTATGGTTTAATTAAAACCCATAAAACAGGAAATCAAATCAGACCAATTATCAGTGCTACAGGTTCTAAACCTTTTATAATAATAATAATAATAATGATAATTATTATTATTATTATTATTATTATTATTATTATTATTATTATTATTAACCTACAACCCAAGTTGGAAAAGCAGGATGCTATAAGCCCAGGGTCCCCATAAATGAAAATAACCGAGTGAGGAAAAGAAACAAGGGAAAATAAAATATTTTAAGACCAATAACAACATTAAAATAAACATTTCGTATATAAACTATAAAAGCTTTAACAAAAAAAAGAGGAAGAGAAATTAGATAGAATAGTGTGCCCGAGAGTACCCTCAAGCAAGAGAACTCCAACCCAAGACAGTGGAAGACCATGGTACAGAGGTTATGGCACTACCCAAGACTAGAGATAAACTCCATGATTGGTGAGCATTCCGTAGAGAGAGAGAGAGAGAGAGAGAGAGAGAGAGAGAGAGAGAGAGAGAGAAGTTAAAAGTATTATTCCTCTAATTCATTGAAGCCAATATTCTTCCCTATTGCTGTGATAGAGAAGATTAATAGAGATTTTTTGTTATATACATTTGTTATAGATAGTATTTTATGCTTAGATAATTTTGTGCCTGATTTTATTTCATTTTAATAGATACAAATATTACACCTACACCTCTTGTTACCCCGAAACGGAGAAACTAATGATAAATTTAAGACTTAATTATAAATACTATTAATTATTGCGGTGTTACAACCAAGGAAGAATAGAAGTAAAATATCTTTTCATCTTTGCAATCCTCAAGATTCCGTAAAATCTTATCCTTAAATTTCTTAATGGAAGTAAGATCTTCGAAATCGTTCCTTTCATTATGCAGATTAGAATTTCAAATGCCAGCTGAAGTCGACCGACCATCTAAAAGAACGGATTTTAGTGAATTTTCATAAATTTTAATCGATGAAATAATGGAGCGAGGACTACCAAATTAATTGGGAATATCAGAAATATATGTATATTAAACTATTTAAGAAAGTTTATTTTTTTAAGAAAGATTATTCATGTTACAATCCACTAATCATGTAGTCTAATTTTCAGTAATCGTGGATTATCACGCGAGCAATTTTAAAGCTTGGCTGAAATAAAACCTGAGTTTTTGGTGAACCAGTTCTTTTTTCACCGATTATAAAAGATTAAAGCAAAGTATGGATCCCTGCTCCTCGTGGACTAATGATCTCTGTACTAAAGATCACATAGCAATCACTGAAGAGTAATTGGATTTAACAGCGAGTGTCAACTCTGAGTAATAGTTGCGTCAGGAAATGGTTCATCGGAGGACTCGGGATTATTCTGACACCATTCGAAAGTGGAAGTCAATTTAACACTAAACAAGATAAGATATATTTCCATACACAATAATCATTTGTTTGGAGGTGATTTTGGGGAACAAAAAAATCTAATGCGTGAATACACCTATATACACAGCAATGCACTTATGTGCACACGCACACACACGAACACACACATGTACGAGTATATATATATATATATATATATATATTTATATATATATATATATATATATGTGTGTGTGTGTGTGTGTGTGTGTATATATAGAGGAATATACTAATAATTTGTAAAGGTATCTTGGTATCGTGTCTCACTATTTTAATGCGTTGTGTCAGGACATGTAGTGTGTCCAATCAGTTTTACTAGAAATTGTCGAATAGAGTACAAGTTCTCAGAGAACTTGTGAACAGTTCCATCGAAACCCATCTGGTTCACAGATTCGAAATTACAGACTGGTTGGCCAAAGTTGTTACGAACAAAGGGTCTTCTGAAGGGAACATCTCGGTGGTTTTAATAACTATTTCTGAACATACAATGTATTTCCAATAGGTTAAGAACACCATAGAAGTTATGGACACTTGGGTATTTTATATTTCATTTAACTGCCATGTGAACAAAAAGAAAAAATAAAGCAAAGTAGGTGTTATGTAAAGCTTGTCAATAAGCACTTGAATTCACTTCAATTAATCTTGCCTGCGAGTTGATGTGATTATGATTTTCGGTTATTATAGTTCTGTTGCAAGTTAAATAACTCTGAAAATGGGCGACATTTTAAATGTTTTTTTTTTTAAATTGGTGACATTTTAAATGTTCTTATAGAGATTAATTATTATAGTTGTATGTAGAAAAAAAAAAAAACGTTTCGTTGATAGCATCTATTGTATTCACTTAATAGTTGACGTATTTTTTTTTTTTTTAGATTATTGATATATAATAATCTCATATGAAATTTTGATGCTATTTTCTTATAAAAAGGTTTCATTTGGTAAACCAAACTTCGTTCATTATTCATATTTGAAAGAGATGATTAAAGTGACTGAATAAAATATCCACACCATTCTGATGTAAATACTCCTTTCCAAAAGTTTCCTTCTATCTATCTTGTTTTCTACTTATGCACTGAAATTTTGTATTGAATATACTGATAATTTCATTTCGATATGTGGTAAGACTTTGTCTCTAATGACTAAACCAAGTACAAATCATCTTTCAAATGTTTTACGGATGAAGAAAGTAACAGCAGAATAACTGTTTCAATTGGGCTCTGTCGTCTTCATCAATTAACCTAATTGAAGAGGGAAACAAGTTGAAACTATAAGTGTTCTCAATAGGGAAAATAGCCTTGGTCTGGCGTACCCTGATTAGGCAGAATTTTAATTTTAATGTTAAATTTTAATGTTGCAGCCAAGGAAAATCATCTCATAATTTGGTGTTACGAAATAAGTTGCCTGTAAATTCACGCATTTCTGATAGTAAAGTGAATAACCCACATAAATTTATTGAAAGCAGAACGATAAATACGTTTAATTTAAATAAAATAGCATTTAAAACTCCCGTTAAAAGTATTCACGAGTCAATATATTTTTTACTTAAAAACATATTTAGATAAATAGTAAAAATTGCAATTGTAAATACAGTATATGTAAAATAAGAATTATTCATGTAAATATACGGTGATGTATATATGTTATAAATTGTGAGATTATGCATGTGTATTTCATAATAATAATAAAAAAAAAAAAATTGAGTCACGAAACAAGTTTATTCCTCTTCGTAAGGTGGCGCTTTTGGAGAGCTAATGAGTAACTTATGAAGTGTTTAAAGAGTCATTGTGAATTACATTTGAGTTGCCCTTATGCCTAATCTGTACCTATAGATTTAAAATAATATACGCTCCTTTCAATACTTCAAATAAGACTATTTAATACACAGTTGATAATACGTTGAAAGTTATGAGGACCTAATAGAAGCAGATATCAGCAAATATTATGCCAGGGTATGATATATTTTTTTTAATATTAGCAATACAGACACGGTTAATAAGGAAAACAATAAGTAGTATGGGAGATGAAATCTGGTAAAATTCATATTTGCCAGACATTTTCTGTTGGAATTAAAATTTTCCTCGAAAACTCTCCTCACTTTAATGCAGTAATAAGCTCTCCCCCCCTCTCTCTCTCTCTCTCTCTCTCTCTCTCTCTCTCTCTCTCTCTCTCTCTCTCTCTCTCTCTCTCTCTTAGCTCG
>NW_027170664.1:10000-12500 GCF_036898095.1 Palaemon carinicauda
TATAAAGAATCATGCCCTACAAAGATATAACACCCCTATTTGTCGAGCTGATATTATCAGTAACACCAAGATTATTGGTAGCGCCCCAGATGGTCGACGTCTACGCATCCTAGAAGCCCTACTGATACAGCGAGATAAACCCACCCTTAATACGACCCAAGAGATGTTTTTGTTACCATCAAGCCGTCGTATTGATACACCAAGAAACCCGAATTTTGACGCCGAAGTAGGAAATGATCTCAGCCACGTGGGACACTTTTCTGAGCGGGAGAGCAGCCTGGCTGGCTCAGAGCGCGCCTCAGCCAATCAAAACTCAGGTCCCCCGATGACGTCACAGACTGGTATTCCCGGCCGAGATCATCGTACATCAGGCACCATACCATATCAGCTCCGATCAACCAATGAAAACCAATGAAAATTCCAGCCCTTTCACTTGTAATCCTGATCCTGGGTATAAATACCACCCGACTGCAGCAACCACCTCACTCTCTACCTGATGAAGAGGAAGGACTTATCCTCGAAACGCGTCGTAGTTTTTACTATTTTGTACCAAAAGTTTTACTTGTATTTTGTGAGAATATACTTGAAAAGTCTTCCCGATTTTGTCATTCACCCGACTGATGAATTTTTCAAGTCTGCTGGCTGATTGCAGTGCTCTAGAGAAGCGAATTATCCGGAAAATAGAAAAATTGGATAAGAAAATAAACTCTGCCGATGCAGCCATTACTTTTAACTCAACCTGCCTAAAAGAGGGTCTCCTACCACGATATACCGAAGTCCAGCTGTTCGACCCGTCGGCCCAAAATGATCCTGGTACCCGTGCCTACAGACGTAGCCTCCTCCAGAGGCAGCTCCAACAGAAGCAGGCGCTGAAGGACGAGCTCACAGCCCTCCGGACCCGTCTCGTGGAGGAATGGGTCAACACCAGGGAAAGAAGAGCAGAGCAAAATGAAGACAGTACCGATCCAGACACCCCTCCTGAACCTGACAGCGACCCTGACGAAGATGAGGACGCCCCTGATGAGGACTCCCGAGAACATGTCGATGACAACCCAGAATTCGACCCTACCAGCCAACAGAGAGAGGACGAGGACATCGGGGGTGGCCTGAACTACCCTGACAACATTACCCATGCCCTCCGAATCCTTAAGAAGAGAGACATGCAGAAGAGGACCCGCACCATCCTGAAGAAATTGATCAACCTCAACGGTGGCAAACTTCGTATACCACAGGAACGCCAGGAGTACATCAATATCTCGGGGTATACCCCGACTCCTGCACAGGAACAAATTCTCAAGATGGGCCTCAACTGCCACTACGTGACCAGACCAAGGCCCACTGATAAACGCCTCGAGGTCGAGCTGCTACTTGACTCAATCCTCGCCCTTCAAGATCGTGGCACCCTGCGGACTACTGATGCCCTCCAGCCCTTGCTTCTTGCTGAGGCCCTCACTGAGAGGGGTCGTTACACCAGTGGTATCATCACCCAGGATATGAAGGCAGCTGCCAAGGAACTTAAGCAGGTTGCTGGTGTTACTGTTCGTAGGGCAGACAAGACTGCTGCCTTTGTGCTTATTGACACAGAGGAATACCACAAGAAACTCGACGACATCCTGGCTGATTCCTCAAAATTTGTGCGCCTCACCAGAAACCCTATCGAAGAAATCAAGAAAGAGGCTAACAAAACCATCGAGGCCGTGAATGCAGCAACCAATGCCATGCACCTACCAGTTATTTCAGGGGATTTCTGGCCGGGCTACCTTTATGGCAATGTGAAAACCCACAAGCAGGGCAACCCCCTACGCCCCATTATAAGTCAATGCCCTACTCCGACTTACCAGCTTGCCAAACGACTGAATGCCATCCTGACGCCCTACATTCCAAATCGTTACTGTGTAGCTTCATCCACTGAATTCCTGGATAAAATTAAGGACTCTACGTGTGATGGAGTTATTGCATCGATGGATGTAGAGTCTTTATTCACAAACGTGCCTGTGGACGAAACCATAGACCTTATCGCAGATAGGGTCTATAGGGACGACTCTACACCATCTCTGAACATCCCTGAACCAGCCCTTCGGACCCTCCTAGCCATCTGTACGAAGAGGGCCCCCTTTACCACCCATCGAGGGCATACCTACTTACAGAAGGATTGTGTAGCGATGGGCTCACCCCTGGGAGTCCTATTCGCGAATTTTTACATGGGAATTGTAGAAGAGAGAGTGTTCTCCCGTGTAGAATGCCCCTTTTTGTACTTTAGGTACATAGACGATACCTTTGTGAAAGCGAGATCAAGTGATGAAATCGAGACTTTGAGGAAGATGTTTGAGGACCATAGTGTACTCCGTTTCACCCTCGAACACAGCCAAGATAATCGCCTCCCGTTCCTGGATGTCCTAGTCACCTCGACGGAGAATGGATTTCGGACCACAGTGTATACTAAACCCACAAACCTAGGCATGTGCTTGAATGGAGACAGTGAGTGCCCCACCCGATATAA
>NW_027170665.1:0-10000 GCF_036898095.1 Palaemon carinicauda
TGCATGTATGTATGTGTGCTGCAATAAAATTTTATGATACTTTTCTACCTATAGAGAAAATCTCGTTTACTTTATCACTAATATACCCAGGGTATATTAGTAAATTCTGATCTTAATATTATCAAACAGAAATAACTAGACAATTTGTCGTAGGCAAATGACATAAACCCTTACTACTGTTGTGACCTGTTGGTAATTTCTCTGCCTGATGATCGCCAGAGCCCCTTTAAAACTCGTTAGTTTCTTTAGTGTCTGCAATCTCACAATTCTTGTGAGCTAAGGATGAGGGATTTGCAGGAGCCTACAGGTCTACCTGCCGTGTTATCAGCAGCCATTGCCTGGCCCTCCCTGGTCCTAGCTTCGATGGAGAGGCTTAGGAGCTGATCATATGCATATATGGTTAGCCTCTAGGACAGTGTCCACCTTGCTAGGGCAATGTCGCTTTCCCCTTTCCTCTGCCATTCATGAGTGGCCTAAACCTTTAAAAGTGGTCTTTTAGATTAACAAAGTCTTAGCTCAAGAATTTAAAAGTCTTATTTTTCCATGTATAAGAAAATTATTCTTTCATAAAGTGGTAATAAACCTTTTTTTTATTATTATGATGGAGTATAAGATTTTTTTTTTCATTATAATAGCAATGTATGTTTTGTTTTTAATATTGTTTTCATTGTTCTTTTATGTTTTTGTTTATTCCAGTAAAGGTCTGCTTAGTAATGACGTCTGACCTTCTTGCAAAATTAAACTAATCCTATTCCTTGAGTTAGGTTTCTTCTCAAGACACTAATGAGGTTTTTTAAGGTAAGAAGACTATGAGTGCTCTTCCTACCCTTCCCAGATGAGTTAAAAAAAAACTTTTTTTTTTTATTACAAAAACTAAACAAAATACAAAATCATAAAATTATAATATAAATTTCTTACTTATCAGGTTTCTTGACACATTCTTCAGTTCCTCTAACAATATGTTTATATAGTTATAAACTATAAAAGCTATACTCGGGATACTATCTATCTGTCCCTTATTTCCTTTCCTCACTAGGATGTCTTCGCTGCTGGAGCCATTATGGGACATATAGCATCCTGCTTTTCCAACTAGGGTTGTAGCTTAGCTAGTAGTAGTCTAAAATTAATAAATAATAATAATAATAATAATAATAATAATAATAATAATAATAATAATAATAATAATAATAATAATAATAATAATAATAATAATAATAATCTCAGCAAGAATATATTTCTTACTGCTAACATAACAATGTTTTGAAACAACCTTCAATTTCTCTAAAAAAGATGCTTCGAAAACTATCCAAGGGTAAGCTTCAACCGCAATACCATCAAATTCCCAACAAAATAATCATAGTTATTTCCAGCTGTCCATTTACTAACTCAAGATGTTTCCAAAGGTATCCACTATATAACCTCCAACTAAAACACCATCTACTTATAAGGACCAACTAACTGTCTTAATAATTATTACTATTATCATTACTTGCTAAGCTACAACCTTAGTTGGAAAAGCAGCATGATATAAGCCCGGGTGCTGTAATAGGTAAAATAGCCCATTGAGGAAAGGGAACAAGGGAAATAAAATATTTTAAGAAAGGTAACAACATTATAATATATATCTCCTATGTAAATTATAAAGACTTTAATAAAACAAGTGGAAGATAAATTACATAGAATAGTGTGCTTGAGTGTACCCTCAAGCAAGAGAACTCTAACCCAAGACAGCGCAAGGCCATGGTACAGAGGCTATGACACTACCCGAGACTAGAGAACAACAGTTTGATTTTGGAGTGTCCTACTCCTAGAAGAGCTGCTTACCATAGCTAAAGAGTCTCTTCTGCCCTTACCCAAGAGGAAAGTGGCCACTGAGCAATTACAGTCCAGCAGTTAATCCCTTGAGAAAAGAAGATTTACCTAAGCTTAGCTCTAAAATAAGACAAGGATAACAAAGTGAAAATTCTCTTCACGGCCGATTCATTTATAAAGGTCTCCAAGAGAGAATTGAGAAGATAATGCTAAATCCAGTGGAAAAATTCACAAAGTTCTAACAAGGTTTGGAGACGAATCCTCCAACTTGTTCTGGAGAGTCACTAAATTCGAGACGAAAAAAAAATGATATAAAGTTTAATGAATTCGCGTGAAATAATGTTGGTTTTTTTTTTTTTTTTTTTTTGGCTGGAATAAATTGAAAAAGTTGAATTAATATGATTTTAATAGAACTAAACAAATGTAATCAAAACTTCGAATGATACTTTTCGAGATTGTTGAAATTAAATCCGAATGAAAAAAAAAATAACTTTTTAAATATCTTTTTTTTCAACATATAAAGGAGGAGAGATGCAAAAAGTAAACTTACAGTATATATATATATATATATATATATATATATATATATATATATACAAAACAAAAAAATATTTCATGGTAAATATATTTCAGAGCAAACATTATATATTTGCAAAAAGTAAAAGGAAGAAAATCAACTCACTCTCTCTCTCTCTCTCTCTCTCTCTCTCTCTCTCTCTCTCTCTCTCTCTCTCTCTCTCTCTCTCTCTCTCTCTCTCTCTCTCTCTCTCTCTCTCTCTCTATATATATATATATATACATATATATATATATATATATATATATATATATATATATATTATATATATATATATATATGTGTGTGTGTGTGTGTGTGTGTGTGTACATATATATACATGTATATATATATATATATACACAAATATATATATATATATATATATATATATATATATATATATATATATATATATATATATATATATGTGTGTGTGTGTGTGTGTGTGTGTGTGTGTGTGTGTGTTTTCCAACACTAAAAAAATAACTAATCTTTTGCCATTTAAATAATACATTTTCAAAGTGTAATGAACTAAACCAATATTTCTAATCATTCTAACTTTCTGTTTCAAATTCTTAAAAACTCTTAATATAGATCACCGTATACACTGAAAAAAAAAATAATCAAAATGAAATCGAATGAATAAAATTTTCAAACACGTTCGCGTAATCCTAACACGAGAAAGTTCTATAAAAAATATTAAAATTTTTTTTTTCTAAAACGTTCAATAATGACACGTGTCTTTGCTTGGGTCCGACGCCACTCTAAACCTTTCTGGTGTTATCGTCGAAATGTTTGAACTTCTGACATTGCAGAAGCTCTTAATGAAGTTTGGTGTTTGGCGAAGAGGAAGTTGCAGTGATACATTGAAAGGGTATGAAATTATTATTATTATTATTATTATTATTATTATTATTATTATTATTATTATTATTATTAATAATAATAATTGTTACCATTATTATCATTATTATCATTATTATTAATAGTATTATCATTATCAGTAGTAGTAGTAGTAGTAGTAGTAGTAGTATTTTTATTATTATTAACCAGAAAAGGCACAAACTTATGAAAAATAATCCTTAAAACATATAAATCGACATACCGAACTTCTGACTTGTTAAATGAAACTAAATCAAGACGAGGAAGCCGTGCCAATAAAAAAAAAGCTACAAGGTCACTTCAATAAACAAACATCACAACAACAATAAACCAGAAAAATATATAACAGTAAAAAAACAAAATCCTTAACGTAAAAAATGACATTTACATTATTTCCCAGAAATGCAACACACAGTCTACGGGTATGATACGCCATGTTTCACTACCATCATAAAATGTAATGTAGACCTAATGCAACACACAGTCTACGGGTATGATACGCCATGTTTCACTACCGTAATAAAATGTAAAGTAGGACTAATGCTACACAAAGTCTACGGGGGTGATACGCCAAGTTTCACTACCATCATAAAATGTAACGTAGGACTAATGCAACACACAGTCTACGGTTATGATACGCCTGTATCACTAGTCATAAAATGTAACGTAGGACTACTGCGACACAGTCTACGGGTATGATACACCACGTTTCACTACCATAATAAAATGTAACGTAGGATTCCATCATTAACTGGCAGAATATTAAGCTGAAGGATGCAAAGCCAACTATTGTATTTACATCTGTGCCGCAGGACGTTACGTGCCATTTCTATGTTCTAAATTCATAGATGTGTTACAACAACCGCAATAATAGCAAAAATAAAAATCATAATAAAAAAAACTATTACCAATACTAAATTCATCGTCAGCTTTAGCAAAAGACTGCTACTTCCACTCCAAAAAGAAAGTAAATTATTTATAAATTATGAAAACATCTAGACCGATAACTGGTCCTCAAATTTTATTTGGATTGGCATAGAATATTAGGTACGAGGTGTCAGGCATTTTCTATTCATTAAACTTCATTATACGAAAGAGATCAGAGAAATAACCATCTTTGGCTTAGGCATAATTTGAAAAATAATAATTATAATCATTATTCGTTAAAGTAACAACCCGGTTTAAATCCCGAAAAATGTGAAGAACAGAATATGATTCTCAATATTTAATACCTTACAAAATCAGGTTTCTATTAAATAACTTTTTATAACTGTGTATTACGATTAAATTAGATATTTATGAAATAGAATCAAAACCATAAATACGAAATAATAAGAAAAATACGTCTGAATATAATAGGACAAAAAGTCTAATGAAGTGGTAACATGAAAAAAAATCCTTTACTAGCCAAACTACAACCCTATTTGGAAAAGCAGGATGCTATACGCCCAAAGGCTCCAACGTGGAAAAATACCCCAGCGAGGAAAGGAAATAAACTAAACAAAAAATAATGAATAAAGAATGTAAAAATATTTTAAGATCAGTAAAATCATTAAAATAGACCTGTCATGTATAAACCATGAAGAGAGACTTATGTCAGCCTGTTCAACATAAAAACATTAGTTGTAAGTTGGAACTTCTGAAGTTCAAAGATTCAAAACTTAATAGGAAAATCATTCCACAATCTGGTCACAGATGGAACCAAATCATTAGAATACTGCAATGGATTGAACCTTATGACAGAGAAGGGAAGGCTGTTGGAATTGATGGAAACAAGCGTTACTTGCAGTATGGTACTGGTTGGGAAGATCTGAATGTTATATTAAATTCTCTCTCTCTCTCTCTCTCTCTCTCTCTCTCTCTCTCTCTCTCTCTCTCTCATAAGCTTTTAAATTAATATGGCTAAAAATATTCGAATTTGAACATTACCAATATTCTTGACATGACATCCGAAAAAACCATATTCTTTATACATTCTTCATTATTATGATGATTCATATATATGTTATTAGTCAAACTGACGATCAACTTGCTGTATATAATTTCGCATTACAGATTCCCAGCACGTATGAATAAATGAAAATTACTAAAAAAAAAAAAAGAAAAAAAAAAAAACTTGTATCAGAAAACATAGTATTTGTTTTCACAAACAAAACAAATTAATCAATACTTTGAGAGAGAAAAAAAGTTTCAGAATAAGAGAGTATATGGCATTGGAAACAGGAAGTCAAACAAAATATAAAGTGCTAGATTATAGGCTTATCCGAAATATTTTTAAAGGTATTACGGCTATGTTTTTTTTAATTAAAAAAGGACGTGTCACAACAGAGCAAATAAAAAAAAAACAGCTGCAAGAAAAGGGAAATATAACTTATTACCACAAAGTTCCAGAAAAGTTTGGGTATTCAAAGTTGGATAGAGATGTTGATTTAGATGACTAAATTTTGTTATTTTTTTTTTTATGATCGCCGTAACACGAAGTTGTGAACAAGAAAATATATGTAGAAAATATGTCTGAGTTTAAGATTGATCTAAATTTGCATATTCAAAATTGGTTAGAGATGTGGATTTAAATATCTATTTATTATTTTTTTTTTTTCATTTATTTGATTAGGGGGCGTAACACCAAGTTATGAACAGTAAAAATATGTAGAAGATAAGCTGTTGGGCTCATGGAAGTATTAAAAAAGTTGAGAACAGGAAAAGAAATATATAGGAAATACGATATTGACGGACTTGGAAAACTGGAAAAAAAAAAATTATTTTAATCTTTCATCCAAATGAACTGTGTTGACGAGACTTTCCCATTAAAATATATACGGTACGCTAGTGCCATCGTATAAATATACTTTTTTTTTTTTTTTTTTTTTTCTTTTCTTCGAGAATTTTTAGTATCTGCACAATGTATGTTTACCCTGACGTTTTTTAGAAATATTCCAGAAACTGGGAAAAATATTTTCTCAACTTCGTATATATGTCTCTAAGTACTTTGTAACCCCCCCCCCCCCCCAACTTACGTGTTCAGTACTTGAGACATTTGATGAAGTCCTGTGCATTTTGAAGAGCTCTCCATACACGTGATGTCGTCGACAGCATCTTTCGAGAGAACTCCGGAAATTTTAATGATGCTGGCTTTTTTTCCCCCCGAAGAGGGCTCAAGAAGGTAATTATTTTCCGAGATTTTGCTGGCCAATAATTAAGGACGATGGAAACTGTATGGAAAAAAAAGGAAACTCAGGATTGGGAACTTTGGATTTTGCTGGGAATTCTGGAATTTCATTTCTTAGGTTACAACAACAAAAGATAAGAACCTCATTAGACTGAATATCATTAGGAATTTTACTAACCTTTTCTAGTTTATGTGAAATTCGTGCGTATGTTGATTGACTTGTTCTATTAAATAAAGAAAGTGATCAATAGATAGAGAAATAATGAGATCCATATTATATTATATATTATATATGTATAATATATATATATATATATATATATATATATAATATATATATATATATATGTGTGTGTGTGTGTGTGTGTGTATCCTGACACGTTTCTCTTTATTATATAGGGGATATATATATAATATATATATATATATATATATATATATATATATATATATGTATATATATGTATATATATATAATATATGTATGTATGTGTGTATATTATATATATGTATATATATATTATATATATATATACATATATATATCTATATATAGATATATATATATATATAATATATATATATATATATACTATATATATATATATATATATATATATATATTATATATATATATATATATATATATAGGAAAAAGACCATATGAATAGATAATCTCCGCCTCTTGCACTCCCTGAATCAAGTGGTAACACCGAATTATAACTGTCCTGATAGAGAATATACCCTGTATATCTGTCTCTCTCTTGGCAGACCGTTTGTGATTATACGGCCACACATCTCATAATGCCCTACGATGACGGTATTAGTATTCGTGCTGCCGTAATACGTGTAAACCCCCCCCCCCCTCCCCTCCCACTGGGCTAACCACTTAAATCCCCCTCCCCCCCTCCTACCCCCTCCACTGGGTTAACCACCTCAATCCAGGTGGATTTGGGATGTCAAAGCTTGCAACTGTGTCCTGTCTCCTGCTCTTGCATTCATGGGAAAGCATTTTGCCGTATTGCTTCGATTACTAAGGCAAGAGGAGGGTTGTCTTCTATTTTGTGCATTTCGAGTTGCAGTTGTTTGTAGTAATCTTAATGTCTATTTGGCTTTGGTTATATTCTTTTTACTATAGTCCATTTCTTTTAGCGATGCATATTTGCACCGACTCGCAGCGGTGCCCTTTTAGCTCGGAAAAGTTTCCGGATCGCTGATTGGTTGGACAAGATAATTCTAACCAATCAGCGATCAGGAAACTTTTCCGAGCTAAAAGGGCACCGCCGCGAGTCGGTGCAAATATGCATCACTAAAAGAAATGGACTATAGTTGCAGTTATACCTAATTCGTATAAAGTCAAAGACCCATTTAAAGATTTAAAGGTCGCTCATGAATGGCAGAGGCAAGGGATAATGACAGTGCCTTAGAGACTGACCATATTACATATGATCAGTTCCCAAACCCCCTCCCCACCCAAGCTAGGACCAAGGAGGGCCAGGCAGTGGCTCCTGGTGACTCAGGAGTTAGACTTAAAGGCTCCCCAAAACCCACCATCTTTAGCTCACAAGGATGGTGAAATTGCCGCGACCAGAGAAACTAACGAGTTCGAGCGGGACTCGAACCCCAATCTGGCGATCACCAGTCAGGGACGTTACCACATCGGCCACCACTATGTAGTACTGCATGCTTACTGGAAATATATTTGTAACCAGTTTAAGTATTATTATTATTATTATTATTATTATTATTATTATTATTATTATTATTATTATTAATGTTTGTAGTATAAGTAGGTGTTGAAGGATTATCAGTAGTAGAAATTTATTTTGTTAGTCTTAGTGATACTATTTATCTGTATTTTAGGATATTATGTAACCGAGACCTTTACTTATTCTTTAGTAGACTAAATTAGTGTATAGAAAAAAAAAACTTTTCCTGATGGAAGAAAATGGAGGCTTGTGTATTTTCTCGCATTAATTTATTTGATTCTTACTGAAATGGCAGAAAGAAAGTCACTCCAACACCTTCTAAAGACATAACAGACACCTTACACGACTCGAAATGTCGACCTAACCGCGCCAGGACTCCTCGCTGCTGGGAGGAAGCACGCTGGTGACTGGTAAAACGCATGAACATACGCTACCGTGGTCTAAGCGATGTCAGGCAGGGCAGACAATCGGGACTACAGTCTACCCCAAAGCAAAAGCAAAGTCCTTCAGAAAGAAAGGAACTGTGCTTACCCCATACAAAATGGAAGAAAAGGATGTTAATAAAAGAAGAGGAAATGACGGTATATTATAATGATTTTGCGTGATCTCTTTTGTATGGGAGTTAAATTATTCCAGATCCTTGCTGTGAAGGATTGATAATTGTTAAAAAAAGTTTTGATTCGTATACTGTTGCGTATGAATTACCTTTCTCTCTCTCTCTCTCTCTCTCTCTCTCTCTCTCTCTCCTCTCTCTCTCTCTCTCTCTCTCTCTCTCTCTCTCTCGTGATATTTTTATAATTATAGTATTCTTTTGATCAATCCAATTAGAGGAGAAATTATTGTATTTCCTAATACTTTTCATTTTCCTTTACTCCTCATTTGGTTTATTTATATTAAAGTTTCACAACAAAGCTGACAATGTATTATTTCAAATACATTTTTTGCAATTAATAAATTTTTTCTTTGTTTTAAAACATCGTGTTAGGGGAATCTGATTGAAAGGGGGATTGTAATATATAATGCAATTGTTCGGTGTAAGTGTTAAAAAAATTAATGATATTTTCTGTATATGAGCTTATGATTAGTTTTATGAACTCATATCTTTTTATATGCATTTACAGCTATGTATGCAGTGTTATTGTATTGCTATAAAACGGTGGCATTTGTTTTCTCTATCGTGTGTATGAATGTATGTATGTTTGTTTGTTTGTATACATAATTGGAGTAAAAACTGAGATCAAAGTCATTACCTTCGCCAACGAAGATGGAAGGAGGTTATGTTTTCGTCCCGTTTGTGTTTGTTTGTGAACAGATTCCTGGCCACAATTTTAATCATAAAGTAATGAAACTTGCAGGGATTAACTATTATGTGAAAAGCTGAAAATGATTACATTTTGGAAGGTCAGGTCAAAGATCAAGGTCATGGTCAAGTAAAATGTTCAATTCACGTAATCAGTCATATGTTTGGACATCATTGTCACAGAGACTTCAAACTTAGATCATATTTGAGTGTATGAAAATCCACGCCAATTAATACATGTTAAGGTTAAAGTTTAAGGTCAAGGTTGAGCAAAAGGTCAAGAAATAAGCTGCCGCGGCGGAGGTCTGCGCTCTATTGATTGCCCTTCTAGTTGAAATGATGTAAAACGATAGCATTTGTTTTCCCGATCCTGTGTATGTATGTATGTATGTATGTATGTTTTTATACATGATTGAAGTAACAACTGAGATCAAAGTCAATATTACTGAAACATGTTGAGCCTAATTAAGCAGGGCTTCAGCGAAGGTTACCGGCAGTTTATGGTATCTTAAAAGCGATTTTTAAGCGAAGTAATTACGGGATTAATTGCGAATGGTCTGAGTGTTATG
>NW_027170665.1:15000-20000 GCF_036898095.1 Palaemon carinicauda
GATCCAAGGAATGAGGAATGGGAATGGGAAAGGGGGGGAGAGGGTAGGAGGAGGAGGAGGAGGAGTAGGAGTAGGAGGAATAGTGAGGGCAGGAGGAATGATAATGAGACCGAAGGATGACACGGGGTAATGTCGCCATGATGTGTGTTATTGAGCTCTGCTGGAGTTCGCTGTGAAGGAGAGCTGCCATTAATGGGGGAGAGCGGAGCATGGGACAAAGCGGAGAGAGAGAGAGAGAGAGAGAGAGAGAGAGAGAGAGAGAGAGAGAGAGAGAGAGATAATTTTTGAAAGAGATAGAGGTAGAAACTTTGAGATACTTTAGAGAGAAAGCTTGAAATATTACTTGCCTTTAGACACATTTATATATATATATATATATATATATATATATATATATATTATATATATATATATATATATATATATATATATATATATATATATATATGAGAGAGAGAGAGAGAGAGAGAGAGAGAGAGAGAGAGAGAGAGAGAGAGAGAGAGGAGAGAGAGAGAGAGAGAGAGAATGTAAGATGAAAGATAATATATTATTAAAAATTTTGTTTAAAAAAAATAAGAATAAAAAAAACTGAGTTTTTTTGCAGAAATCAAGAAACTACTAACGAAAAATGTAGCTTTTGTAAGACTGGTTTAATGAATTAAAGACTAAAACGTATACTGCATATAAGAGAAAAGAGCTACACCACTCCAGTGAAATTGACCATTAATTTTTTTTTTCATACTATGGAGATGAGACAACAGGCTTCACCTTTCATCATCTTGTAGTAATACTAACTGAAGTAAACGTTGGCAAGAAACAGCTGATGCCCGTTTTACCTTTTTTTATACGTGTTGGGAATGGTCACGGTCTAATATTCAAGTGACGATAGATTTTTCCAATTCTTAGAGATGATGTAAATTATTATTATCACTGTTATTACTAGCTAAGGTACAATCCTGGTTTGAAAAGCAGGTTGCTACAAACACAAAGGGTCCTAACGGGAAAAGTAGTCCTGTGTGGAAAACAAAAAGAGAAATGTTCGTAATGCGTCCTATGCTTCACCCCTATGTACTATATTAGATCAAGTTTTTCTTCTGACATGCCTGACACGAGTTGTTTGCTCCTTTCTCCGTATCCCTTTGTATGCCTTCGAAGTAAATACTAAGGCAACAGCAGAAGCTGCAGTAACAGCACTAACAGCAGCAGCAATTGCCAACCCTTTGATATATTTTTGCTAGTCATACCTGCATTGGGATGTTGTGTGTGTGAACTGGCCCCTTTGAGAGACCAAAAAAAAAGTGCGGCAGCTCAAAATATACGCTATCGATTAACGAGGACTACTACCTGGAAACCAAGGTTCTGCTGGAAACGTTCCTTTTGGGGAGAGGGATCGGAATACGATTAAAGGGATGCTGGCGTCTATTAACTCTTGACCAGATCGCTTGTCTAATTGTCGCTCTTCTGCGTAAACTCTTGACCAGATCGCTTGACTAATTGTAGCTCTTCTGCGTAAATTTTTTATTTGATCGCTCGTCTAATTGTTGGTCTTCTGCTTAAACTCTTAACAAGATCGCTGGTCTAGTTGTCAGTCTTTTATGTATACTCTTGATCAGATCGCTGGTCTAATTGTCGCTCTTCTGTGTAAACTCTTGATCAGATCGTTCGTCTAATTGTCGCTCTTCTGTGTAAACACTGACCAGATCATTCGTTTAATTGTCGCTCTTCTGTGTAAACTCTTGACAAGATCGTTCGTCTAATCGCTCATCTGCGTAAACTCTTGACCAGATCGCTCGTCTAATTCTTGCTCTTCTGCGTAAACTCTTGACCAGATCACTCATGTAATTGTCGCTTTTCCACTTAAACTCTTGACCAGATCGCTCGTCTAATTGTCGCTCTTCTGCGTAAACTCTTGACCAGATCGCTCGTCTAATTGCTGCTCTTCTGCATAAACTCTGGACCAGATCGCTCGTCTAATTGTCGCTCTTCTGCGTAAACTCTTGACCAGATCACTCGTCTAATTGTCGCTCTTCTGCGTAAACTCTTGATAAGATCGTTCGTCTAATTGTCGTTCTTCTGCGTAAACTCTTGACCAGATCGCTCGTCTAATTGTCGCTTTTCCACTTAAACTCTTGACCAGATCGCTCGTCTAATTGTCGTTTTTCCACTTAAACTCTTGACTAGATCGTTCGTCTGTCACTTTTCCACTTAAACTCTTGACCAGATCGCTCTTCTAATTGTCGCTTTTCCACTTAAACTCTTGACCAGATCGCTCGTCTAATTGTCGCTCTTCTGCGTAAACTCTTGACCAGATCGCTCGTCTAATTGTCGCTCTTCTGCGTAAACTCTTGACTAGATCGCTCGTCTAATTGTCGCTCTTCTGCATAAACTCTTGACCAGATCGCTCATCTAATTGTTGCTTTTCCGCATAAATTCTTGAACGGATCGCTCGTCTAATTGTCGCTCTTTTGCGTAAATTCTTGACCAGATCGCTCGTCTAATTGCTGCTCTTCTGCGTAAACTCTTGACCAGATCGCTCATCTAATTGTCGCTCTTCCGCGTAAACTCTTGACCAGATCGCTCAACTAATTGTCGCTCTTCCGCGTAAACTCTTTACCAGATTGTTCGTCTAATTGTTGATCTTTTGCGTAAACTCTTGACCAGATCGCTCATCTAATTGTTGCTCTTCTGCGTAAACTCTTGACAAGATCGTTCGTCTAATTGTCGTTCTTCTGCGTAAACTCTTGACCAGATCGCTCGTCTAATTGTCGCTTTTCCACTTAAACTCTTGACCAGATCGCTCGTCTAATTGTCGCTATTCCACTTAAACTCTTGACCAGATCGCTCGTTTAACTGTCGTTTTTCCACTTAAACTCTTGACTAGATCGCTCGTCTGTCACTTTTCCACTTAAACTCTTGACCAGATCGCTCGTCTAATTGTCGCTTTTCCACTTAAACTCTTTACCAGATCGCTCATCTAATTGTCGCTCTTCTGCGTAAACTCTTGACCAGATCGCTCGTCTAATTGTCGAACTTCTGCGTAAACTCTTGGCTAGATCGCTCGTTTAATTGTCGCTCTTCTGCATAAACTCTTGACCAGATCGCTCATCTAATTGTCGCTCTTCCACGTAAACTCTTGACCAGATCGCTCAACTAATTATTGCTCTTCCGCATAAATTCTTGAACGGATCGCTCGTCTAATTGTCGCTCTTTTGCGTAAACTCTTGACCAGATCGCTCGTCTAATTGTCGCTCTTTTGCGTAAACTCTTGACCAGATCGCTGGTCTAATTGTCGCTCTTCTGCGTAAACTCTTGACCAGATCGTTCGTCTAATTGTCGCTCTTCTGTGTAAACACTGACCAGATCATTCGTTTAATTGTCGCTCTTCTGTGTAAACTCTTGACAAGATCGTTCGTCTAATCGCTCATCTGCGTAAACTCTTGACCAGATCGCTCGTCTAATTCTTGCTCTTTTGCGTAAACTCTTGACCAGATCACTCATGTAATTGTCGCTTTTCCACTTAAACTCTTGACCAGATCGCTCGTCTAATTGACGCTCTTCTGCGTAAACTCTTGACCAGATCGCTCGTCTAATTGCTGCTCTTCTGCATAAACTCTTGACCAGATCGCTCGTCTAATTGTCGCTCTTCTGCGTAAACTCTTGACCAGATCACTCGTCTAATTGTCGCTCTTCTGCGTAAACTCTTGATAAGATCGTTCGTCTAATTGTCGTTCTTCTGCGTAAACTCTTGACCAGATCGCTCGTCTAATTGTCGCTTTTTCCACTTAAACTCTTGACCAGATCGCTCGTCTAATTGTCGTTTTTCCACTTAAACTCTTGACTAGATCGTTCGTCTGTCACTTTTCCACTTAAACTCTTGACCAGATCGCTCTTCTAATTGTCGCTTTTCCACTTAAACTCTTGACCAGATCGCTCGTCTAATTGTCGCTCTTCTGCGTAAACTCTTGACCAGATCACTCGTCTAATTGTCGCTCTTCTGCGTAAACTCTTGACTAGATCGCTCGTCTAATTGTCGCTCTTCTGCATAAACTCTTGACCAGATCGCTCATCTAATTGTTGCTTTTCCGCATAAATTCTTGAACGGATCGCTCGTTTAATTGTCGCTCTTTTGCGTAAATTCTTGACCAGATCGCTCGTCTAATTGCTGCTCTTCTGCGTAAACTCTTGACCAGATCGCTCATCTAATTGTCGCTCTTCCGCGTAAACTCTTGACCAGATCGCTCAACTAATTGTCGCTCTTCCGCGTAAACTCTTCACCAGATCGTTCGTCTAATTGTTGATCTTTTGCGTAAACTCTTGACCAGATCGCTCATCTAATTGTTGCTCTTCTGCGTAAACTCTTGACAAGATCGTTCGTCTAATTGTCGTTCTTCTGCGTAAACTCTTGACCAGATCGCTCGTCTAATTGTCGCTTTTCCACTTAAACTCTTGACCAGATCGCTCGTCTAATTGTCGCTATTCCACTTAAACTCTTGACCAGATCGCTCGTTTAATTGTCGTTTTTCCACTTAAACTCTTGACTAGATCGCTCGTCTGTCACTTTTCCACTTAAACTCTTGACCAGATCGCTCGTCTAATTGTCGCTTTTTCCACTTAAACTCTTTGACCAGATCGCTCGTCTAATTGTAGCTCTTCTGCCTAAACTCTTGACCAGATCGCTCGTCTAATTGTCGATCTTCTGCGTAAACTCTTGACTAGATCGCTCGTTTAATTGTCGCTCTTCTGCATAAACTCTTGACCAGATCGCTCATCTAATTGTCGCTCTTCCGCGTAAACTCTTGACCAGATCGCTCAACTAATTGTTGCTCTTCCGCATAAATTCTTGAACGGATCGCTCGTGTAATTGTCGCTCTTTTGCGTAAACTCTTGACCAGATCGCTCGTCTAATTGTCCGCTCTTTTGCGTAAACTCTTGACCAGATCGCTCGTCTAATTGCTGCTCTTCTGCGTAAACTCTTGACTAGATCGCTCGTGTAATTGTCG
>NW_027170665.1:25000-27500 GCF_036898095.1 Palaemon carinicauda
ATAGCGGGAAACTTTTCAGAGCGAAAAGGGCATCGCTGCGAGTCGGTGCAAATGCGCCTCATTAAAAAATTGAGTATAGTGGTGGTCATGCAATTATGTAGACTAGACCGTTAGGTATTTGGTGTTGATCACATTTTTTTACGATTTCAAATTTGACCATTTAAGATATATAGAACCTCTCAATGGTGTTGACAATAAATAGTCTGCATTGAAAATATGATAAGGAACATTTATTAATTTCTCGTCTTTTATATCGTTTATTTTTCTTTCACAGTTATTCGATTCATGTGACAATTCCAATCCTTGGAAGGTTTCTCTTAAATTCGATTAAAATTTGTTGCTCTAATAGGATAATTGCATATGTTTAATAATGATAATATTTCTTTTGAACTGCTGTTTTATTACGTACAATGTTAAAAATTTGCCGGAGAAAAACTGTAAAAATCAGGGAATAAATGTTTCCAGGCATTTAGCGTTATATAAATGGATATATTGACGCAAAGGAGTGATATTACGGTCACCAACCCGTGAAAGATAATAACAAAGTCGGATGAAATTACGGTCGCCTGTATTTTACTGAAATACGGAGAATTTCCGATTAAAATTATGGTTTTTTAAATAGTGTAGTAATAGTGGAATGATGGTTTAAAAGCTTTATCCTCTTGTCAGAGATGTCCTTGGATTACACATATACTCTGTTATATAGTGAATAATAATTTCCTATACATTTGACATGTTTTATTCTCTTTATATGCAGAAATCTGTTTAACTAGCAAATTGACCCTCTAAAACTCCTAGAAATAGAAATGTCTTTTTTATGCAACTTAAATATACACCACTTTTATGGAATATTTAATTCATCATTATCAACTCCTCCTACGCCTATTGACGCAAAGGGCCTCGGTTAGATTTCGCCAGTCGTCTCTATCTTGATCTTTTAATTGGAATCTTTAATGAGGGTTAGTTTTCTCTAATACTCTGTGCAATAAAGAATCTGCAGAGCGGAAATGAAGTTCGCAGTATTTGCTCAATTATCACCACGGCGCCTTTAATCTGTCAGGCTACTTCATGTGATCCGTGGAAGTTCAGAGGTAAACACACACAAGCTCCCGGAATCCTCAAAGGAATAGCTTGGCTCGTGATCCCCCAAACACTGCATTTTACTTATTCATTGTTTTATAATTAATTTTGCAGCGTAATTATGGCAGAGTACACACACGATTTCAGCTACCACGAAGAGCAAATAATTTAATTAAGATTCATAATAGATGAGCCAGACTTTAGTTCCTCGCGCTCACGTCATAGTGGAGGAAGCATCGGCCAGAGGGTAGTGGAGGGCTGGATGTGTTTGCTGGAAGGAAGGGGGGGTGGGCTTGTTGCTTCGACTTTGGGGGAGGGGGAAGGTCAGAGGGGAAGGAGGGAAGGGGAGGGGAGGTATTTGGCTGAATGGTTGGACTAGCTGATGCGGGAGAGGGAGAGCGAGTGAGCTTCAACCGAGGGCCCTACATAGTTCTGGCATTCGTAATTGCCTCGGAAAGGAATGGAGAAGGGCCACGGAGAGAGAGAGAGAGAGAGAGAGAGAGAGAGAGAGAGAGAGAGAGAGAAAGGCAGGCTGTTAGGATGTCATTTGCAGGCGAATGATTAAGGAGTATGTAGGACCTTATCCTATGTAATTGGCGAAGTTGTGTTGCAAAGCACTAATGTGTGAGGGTAATGCATTTGAGTTTAGGGGGGAGGGGGGGGGGGCGAAGAATGGAGGGTCTACTAATCACATTTCATAACGAAGATCTTGTATTGGCCATTTCTCTCTCTCTCTCTCTCTCTCTCTCTCTCTCTCTCTCTCTCTCTCTCTCTCTCTCTCTCGGCGGGGTATTTTAGGTGGATCTTAGATTCTCCTGTGCACATATGTATGTATTCACGTAATGATTTACATACAGTCACGTATTAATTTTACTGATCAGGCACTTATTACTTTTTGATGTTCAGTCACGTACTAATTTCTGATATTCAGAGACGTATTAATATTTGATACTCAGACACGTATTAATTTTAATACTATCTCGTATTAATTTTTAATACTCAGTCACGTATTAATTCGAATACTCAGTCACGTGATAAGTTTTGATACTCATTAATGTGATAACTTTATTACTCAGTTACGTATCAATATTAATACTCAGTAACGTATTAATTTTGATACTCAGCCACTTATTAATTTTAATACGCAGTCACGTATTAATATTAATACTGAGTAACGTATTAATTTTAATAATCAGCCACATATTAATTTTAACACTCAGTAACGTATTAGTTTTAATACTTAGTCACATATTAATTTTAATACTCAGTAACGTATTAATTTTAATACTCAGTCACGTATTAATTTTGATACTCAGTCACATACTAATCTTGATACTCAGTCACATACTAATCTTAATACTGAGTAGGTCAGCTCTGAATAAAACGAGGTCTAAGATCATTCCTTGGGAAGCACCGAACC
>NW_027170665.1:30000-40000 GCF_036898095.1 Palaemon carinicauda
GTTTGTATAAGACAGTGTTTTTATCTCTCGAATACCGGGTTTTCCAATCTGTACTTTATGACCTCCGCCAACGAAGTTGGAAGAAGGTTTTGTTTTATCCCCTGTTTGTGCGTTTGTTTGTGAATAGCTTCGTGGTCACAATTTTAATCGTGGAGTAATGAAACTTGCAGGGATTAACTGTTATGTAAAAAGCTGGAAATGACTAAATTTTGGAAGGTCAAGGTCAAAGGTCAAGCAAAATGTCCAATTCACATAATCAGCCTTAAGTTTGGACTTCGTTGTCACAAAGACTTCAAACTTGGTTCATATTTGAATATATGAAAATCCATGCCAATTAAAACATGTTAAGGTCAAAGGTCAAGGTCAAGGTTGAGCAAAAGGTCGATAAATAAGCTGCCGTGGAGGAGGTCTGCGTTCTACGGAGTTCCCCTCTGGTTTATAAAGAAGTCTCTTAGTAACTGGATTTTATAGTCTTTAACCTAAAACGTGAACCACTTTATTACCAAATTAATAATATCGAATTAATTTATTTATGAAAACCTTTCTTCGGCAAGAGTCATTTTAAAGGTTTAAAGGTCGCTCATGAATGGCAGAGGCAAGGGACAGTGACATTGCCCTATCGAGGAGGACAATGCACAAGAGACTGACCATATATACATATGATCAGCGCCCAAGCCCCCTCTCCACTCAAGCTAGGACCAAGGAGGGCCAGGCAATGGCTGCTGATGACTCAGCAGATAGACCTGTAGGCTCCCCTAAAACCCCCCATCCATAGCTCACAAGGATGGTGAGGTTGCAGCGACCAAAGAAGCTAACGAGTTTGATCGTGACTCGAATGCCAGTCAGGGACGTGAAACAACTCGAATTCTAATTGTGTGCATAATCGAAGCCTATTTAACAAGCCTATTTAGTTTGTAAATGAGCGTCGAACAAGCTGTGACTCATTTGAGACAACATATAAATTCTGTACTCAAACTTGATTCCCTCCATTATATTTGAAGCAGAAGTTTGTGGGCCGTGATGAATTTGCAAATTGTAGTTCCCGGAGTTGGGGTGGGGGGGGGGGGGGGGGTTCAGTGATAGGAGGGCGGGGGGCGGGTGGTTGGCTGGATAAGGAAATCAGTTGCTATCGGTCAGTTTTCGTATGCGTGCAAATCGTATTCAAGTAAAATTAGTAATCTCTCTCTCTCTCTCTCTCTCTCTCTCTCTCTCTCTCTCTCTCTCTCTCTCTCTCTCTCTCTGCATTTGTCTCTTTCTCTCTCACCTTATATTTCATGCTTTATTATTTTTTTTATTACTTGCTAAGCTACAGCCCTAGTTGGAAAAGCAGGATGCTATAAGCCCTATACGGGCTCCAACAAGAAAATAGCTCCGTGAGGAAAGGAAATAAGGAAACTACAAGAGAAGTGATTAACAATTAAACTAAAATATTTTAAGAACAGTAGCAACATTAGAACAAATCTATCATATATAAACTATAAAAACCTGAAAAAAACCACACACGAGGAAAGAGAAATAAGATAGAATAGTGTGCCCGAGTGTACCTTCAAGAAAGAGAACTCTAACCAAAGATAGTGGAAGACCATGGTACAGAGGCTATGGCACTAACCAAGATTAGAGAACAATGGTTTGATTTTGGAGTGTCTTTCCCATAGAAGAGCTTCTTACAATAGAAAGGAGCACGCCTGCCCCCTCCTCTAATGCAGTCGGCTAATTGGTCATTGGTGAAAGGAGGATGTTTTATTAATGCATTGGACTTGATTTACAATGTTTCTATTACGTTTTTCTTATTGTTGTTAAATGTAGTGCGTTCTCTCTTGGGATTTCTTTCAGATTTCTTATTATATATATATATATATATATATATATATATATATACATATATATATATATATATATATATATATATATATATATATATATATATATATTTATTTATAACTCTTTTCAAGGGATCTTTTTAATTCTGAGATGATGTATGTAAAAAGGATGATAGGAATTGGGTAAATGCTGAAGTACAATTAGAAGACGATGTAAGTACATAAATACATACACATACATACAACAGATGTATTCATATAATTTGCATATATATAGTGATGTATGTGTATTTAAATATATATATATATATATATATATATATATATATATATATATATATATATATGTGTGTGTGTGTGTGTGCGTGCGTGCGTGCGTGTGTGCGTGTGCGCGCGCGCTTATGATAAGTCCTGCTACGATCAAATTGAATATGGATAATTTTATTTGACTTTGCTTTGGTTTCCATGATATTGAATCAAATATTGTATCTTAATTCTCTGCAGTTGACTGAAGAGAGAAAGACTTTGAGTTTTGCAATATGGTATGAATTCAATAGCTTAAGCCACCGTATAGTATTTAATACTTCCATGACAGTGAAATTATCAAATATTGCTATGAATCATAGAAACTAAAATTAAATTTAGATTCTTTTTGTTGGAGGCTACTTTATTTATTGCCCAAAGGCGTTTTCGTTTTCAATATCCTAATTCCATAAACTATTTTATAGTCAATTATTTTTAGTGAGGCAGATTTACACCGACTCGCAATGGTGCACTTTTAGCTCGGAAAAGTTTCCTGATCGCTGATTGGTTGGACAAGATAATTCTAACCAATCAGATAGCAGGAAACCTTTCCGAGCTAAAAGGACACTGCTGTGTGTCAGTGCAAATGCGCCTCATTAAAAAAAATGTGTATATTTAGTACGGTCTAGTGAAAGTAAAAACTAAGTTCATAAATTAAAATTTGTTAGATAAAAGGGGCTTATTAGATGTACAGTTAGAATCAAAAGAACGCAGACACCCGGGGGAAATCTTTCGTCAGATGTCACTAGTGTTCCCATGACAAAACAGAAAAGGTGTTGCTCTTCTTACTACTACTATGAAATGGGTGGAACCCTCTCCAACCTTAACGAATCAAAGACAGCAAAGGGGTTTTTTTTTTTTTTGCTAGTAAAAGCATTCAAATTTTACAAATCGAGTTGCCATATTTCATTCTGTTTTATCATTTGACGTTTCGAATATCCACTGCAAATACTGAATACACACATACACACATGTATATATATATATATATATATATATATATATATATATGTGTGTGTATATATATATATATATATATATATATATATATATATATATATATATATATATATATATATATATATATATATATATATATATATGTATATATATCATGAATCCGCAAAATCATGTAGACATTATTGGAGTATCGCAGATAAATAATTCCTTCCGTTAACAGCTACATTAGATTATTTCGACATTTGTCTTGTTCAAGTCACCGATGAAAGAAAAAGTACTTTCAGATATGGTTCGATGTAGAATAATAATAAAAAAAAAAACACCATACATGAGTTATACTGGCCTAAATGACATTCAGAGAATGAGAGAGAGAGAGAGAGAGAGAGAGAGAGAGAGAGAGAGAGAGAGATTCGGCCTGAATACATCGTTTTTAATATATTTGTAGTACGTTGGTCAAAATTCCCCCTTAACTTTTTGAGTTAGGTTGGTGACAAACAAATAGACAAGAGGTGAAAACATGTCCTCCTTGGCGGAGGTAATAATAATAATAATAATAATAATAATAATAATAATAATTGGACTAAAACGTAAATTTTGAGAGTTCTGACGTGGTGACTATTGGCCTGCGCACTGACCCCTTTTATAATTTGGAATTGCAAGATATTTCTTTGGATTTATTAAACATAATTAGTTCTTACCTTCTAAATTCCTGGAATTTATCCATTTATTCAAACCTACCGAAATCTTGCAACCCTTCCAGAAACAACATTATTACTTCCATTCTTGCCTGTTTGTGTTTCAACAATTCCAACTCTTAGTGAGGTAAATATTCACTTCATGAACATCATGGCTCTAGAGAATTGAACTTTTAATGTTTCTCAAGATGATATTTATTTTGAAATTGAGTTTTATGTAAGTGGGTGATATAAACTCGATGCTATATATATACACATATATTATACACACACAAACATATTTATATATATATGTATATATATATATATATATATATATATATATATATATATCTATATATATATATGTGTGTGTGTGTGTGTGGGTGTGTATATATATATATATATATATATATATATATATATATATATATATGTGTGTGTGTGTGGGGGTATATATATATATATATATATATATATATATATATATATATATATATATATATATATATGATAAATTTTGCCAGCAGGAAGGCGGGAGGCCCGCCCTGCCAGCGGGAAGGGGGAAGCCCCGCCCTGCCAGCGGGAAGGGGGGAGCCCCGCCCTGCCAGCGGGAAGGGGGATGCCCCGCCCTGCCAGCGGGAAGGGGGAGCCCCGCCCTGCCATAGGGAAGCGGGGAGCCCTGCCCTGCTAGCGGAAAGGGGGGGGGGCTCCACCCTACCAGCGGGAAAGGGGGAGCCCTGCCCTGCCAGTGGGTAGGATTAGCCTCGCCCTACCAGCCGGAAGGGCGAGCCCCACCCTGCCAGTGGGATGGTGGGAGCCCCTCCCAGCCAGTGGGATAGGGGGGAGCATAGGCCTTCCAGCGGGAAGGGGGGAGCCCCGCCCTGCCAGCGGGAAGTGGGGAGCCCCGCCCTGCCAGCGGGAAGGGGGGAGCCCCTCCCTGCCAGCGGGAAGGGGGAGCCCCACCCTGCCAGCGGGAAGGGGGGAGCCCCTCCCTGCCAGCGGGAAGTGGGGACCGCGCCCTGCCAGTGGGAAGGGGGAAGCTCCGCCCTGCCAGCGGGAAGTGGGGTGCCCCGCCCTGCCAGCGGGAAGAGGGGAGCCCCGCCCTTCCAGCGGGAAGTGGGGTGCCCCACCCTGCCAGCGGGTAGGGGGGAGCCCCGCCCTGCCAGCGGGAAGGGGGGAGCCCCGCCCTGCCAGCGGGAAGGGGGGAGCCCCGCCCTGCCAGCGGGAAGGGGGAGCCCCGCCCTGCCAGCGGGAAGGGGAGAGCCTTGCCCTGCCAGCGGGAAGGGGGGAGCCTCGCCCTGCCAGCGGGAAGGGGGAGACCCTCTGGGCTAGCAGGAGGAGGGCCAGCCCCGCCCAGCCAACAATAGAGATTTACTGTATCTAGCTTATTTTTAACAAAAACATGAAGAGTGAAATGAGGAAAGCTGTCTTGAAGACTTCTTTTTCTCTTTGAGGAAGAAGAAGTCTTCAAGATTTTTGCTTTGAAGACTTCTTTCTTCTAAGAAGAAAGGGATCAACAAGAAGTGGAATAAGGAACGCAGTCATGAAAACAAAACGAGAATCCTGAAGACTTATTCCTCTCCATGAGGAAGAAGAAGTCTTCAAGATACTTGTTTTGAAGACTACTTCTTCCTCATGGAGAGAAAGAAGAAGTCTTCAAGATTCTTGTTTTGAAGACTTCTTTCTTCTAAGAAGAAAGGGGTCAACAAAAAGTGTAATCAGGAAGGCAGTCATGAAAAGTAAAACAAGAATCTTGAAGACTTCTTCCTTCTCTCCATGAGGAAGAAGAAGTCTTCAAAACAAGTATCTTGAAGACTTCTTCTTCCTCATGGAGAGGAATAAGTCTTCAGGATTCTCGTTTTGTTTTCATGACTGCGTTCCTTATTCCACTTCTTGTTGATCCCTTTCTTCTTAGAAGAAAGAAGTCTTCAAAGCAAAAATCTTGAAGACTTCTTCTTCCTCAAAGAGAAAAAGAAGAGGTCTTCAAGATTCTTGTTTTGAAGACATCTTTCTTCTAAGACTGAAGGGATCAACGACAAGTGGAATCAGGAAGGCAGTCATGAAAAGCAAAACCAGAATCTTGAAGACTAATAACTGATTTATTTGAAAGGATTCGGACTGTAAATACAGGAAGAAGAGGGAGACAGGAAGGAGAACAGGAGAGAAGAAATAAAGAAGAAGTCTTCAAGATTCTTGTTTTGAAGACTTCTTTCTTCTAGGAAGAAAAGGGTCAACGACAAGTGTAACCAGGAAGGCAGTCATGAAAAGCAAAACAAGAATCTTGAAGACTTCTCCTTCTCCCCATGAGGAAGAATAAGTCTTCAAGATACTTGGTTTAAGACTTCTTCTTCCTCATGGAGAGAAAGAAGAAGTCTTCAAGATTCTTGTTTTGAACACTTCTTCTTCCTCATGGGGAGAAAGAAGAAGTCTTCAAGATTCTTGTTTTGAAGACATCTTTCTTCTAAAACGGAAGGGATCAACGACAGGTGGAATCAGGAAGGGAGTCATGAAAAACATAACAAGAATCTTGAAGACTAATAACTGATTTATTTGAAAGGATTCGGACAGTAAATACAGGAAGAAGAGAGAGACAGGAAAGAGAACGGGAGAGAAGAAATAAAGAATCCGAAAAGGAGAACTAGTTATTATTTGTTGATCACCTTACGATTGGTCGGATATGAAATGAGAAATATGGAATACCGATGCATTTCCAAATCGGATTCAAATTGTCATTCGTCTTGAGCAGGATTGTTAGAAAAGATAAAAAGATGGTTTTAATCGTTTTATTGATCAACCCAAATTTGCAAGATTTTATCACCAACTTGGCTCTGAGGCCATGAAAAAGGAAAAAAGATTTGGGTGATGCAGAAAATTCTTTGGTGAAAGTTAAAAGAATTATTGATTCTGCTACTTTGGAAGAAAACCAAAATACATCGTCTAAAAGGAATCAACGACAAGTGGATTCAGGAAGGCATTTATGAAAAGCTAAACAAGAATCTTCAAGACTAATAATGGATTTATTTGAAAGGATTCGGACAGAAAATACAGGAAGAAGAGGGAGACAGGAAGGAGAACGGGAGAGAAGAAATAAAGAATCCGAAAAGGAAAACTAGTTATTATTTGTTGATCACTTTACGATTGTGCAGATTTGAAATGAGAAAGTAAAGTCCATAATGTTGAAGATCCAAAAATATTGTGCAGAATAAGGCGGAAACTACACAGAAGTAGAAGATATTGAAGGACCAGAGAAAGCTAAAATTCTTCAATCTGAAGTAATTTTTTTTCCTCTAAAAGGAAGAACTTCTAAGGAGAGACACTCCAATTGGACGTCTTCCTGTTAGCACGTGCTTATAAGAAAAATAATTATCTAGGACCGACGAAGGAACGGGTTTGGGATCGGAGATTTTTGTTTTACTGCGCCCCGGATTTGAACTTTGGGCTCCAGCTTCGGTCGTCATTTTGTGTCAGACTCATCATCATCTGTCTGTCATCAGTGTTCATGTCATCCAACACAAGTAACAGCTTTTAAAAGATACAACCAGCGCTCCGTTCCCCTTACGGGCTGCCAACACAAGGGGCCGTGGTCTGCCCTGTATATAGACGGGTCAATCTAAATCATCATCATCAGGAGAGGAAATTTGAGACTCGGTTATTATAAAAAGGATATTTTAATTGCAAAGGGATCAATGGTCCAATTTGGTTCCGTCGTTATGAAACGACTTCAAGATGTTTGTCAAAAGAAATTAGGCCAAGAAAAGCAACGGCAGGAGGAGAGGAACTGGTCAAACGAGTACTCTGAGGAAAGAGTTTGTTGCCCTTCATCAGGACCCCTAAAAGATTGATACACAATCGGGACGTCAAAACGAAAGTTAGCTTACGGGAAGAGTAGGAACAGGGTACCTTCACACGCGCGCACACGTATATATATACAAATATATGTGTGTATGTGTGTGTTTGTTTGCTGGGTATTATTTTCTTACCTGTTACTATGTTGCTAATTTCTATGATAGATTAATTCATGGGGGAATAAAACATTATAGGGGAATTCGTATAATCACGTTTAGATATAGCTGACCATAATAGACAGTAAGTAGAGTATTGAGAAACTAGGTCTTCCTTATTCCTTTTTCCCTATGGAATTAAGACACTCTTCATAGATGTTGATGCTTTAGAAGGTGTAGACCCAAATGTTATTTTTCCTTCGTTTTTTATAAAGACCACTGATTTCTTATATCTTAAGTTGTCTGCTATTTTCTTCAAGTTATCAAATTATATATATATATATATATATATATATATATATACATATATAAATATATATATATATATATATATATATATATATATATATATATATATATATATATATATATATATATTTATTTATTTTATAGTCACGAAAGGAGAACTGAGTTTGTTTTCATTTTTCCTTTCGTGGCTTTAATACTTGAATATCTTATGCTCATCGCGTGTTAGCTTTTGTGATTTCCACACACACACACATATGTATATATATATATATATAAATATATATATATATATATATATATATATATATATATATATATATATATATATATATACATGTATATATATATATATATGTGTATATATATACATTGTATATATATACATATATATATATTTATATATAATGATAAATTTTGCACATTTAGACGTGATTTTCATATTTATATAAGCCTTATATTATACTCCCTTGATATCTGTATTCTCTCTATACCTCGGGATCAGAGAACCAAGGGGTAATCAACCCAAGAGATAATAGCTTCTGGTCGGCCGGGGAATCGAACCCTGGTCCGAGAAACTGGCACGAAAATTGGTATTACACACACACACACACACACACATATATATATATATATATATATATATATATATATATATATATATATATATATATATATAATGTGTGTGTGTTTTGTATTTACAGTGGATATTTGAGACGTCAAACGATAATAAAGAATTGAAATATGGCAACTTGATTTGTAACTTTTGTATGCTTTTGCTAACAAAGACAGCCCTTTACTGTATTTGGTTCGCTAAGGTTGGAGAAGGCTCCGCCCATTTCGTAGTAGTAAGAAGAGCAACACCTTGTCTGTTTTGTCATGGGAACACTAGAGACATCTGACGAAAGAGAAATTGAAGCTCCGTCCAACTTGAGACTATACATGACAAGCGTCTTATTTAACGGGTTGTGGTGGCCGATGTGATAACGTCCCTGACTGGTGAACACCAGACTGGGGTTCGAGTCCCGCTCAAAATCGTTAGTTTCTTTGGTCGCTGCTACCTAACCATCTTGTGAGCTAAGGAGGGGGGTTTGGAGTAGCCTATAGGACTATTTGCAGAGTCATCATCAGCTATTGCCTTGCCCTCCTTGGTCTTAGCTTAGGCTGAGAGAGGACTTGGGCAATGGTCATATGTATATATGATCAGTCTTTAGGGCATTGTTCTGCTTGATAGGGCAATGTCACTCTCCCTTGCCCATGCCATTCATGAGTGGCTATTCATTCTTTAAAAGATCAAACATATCCTGGAAATCAGTGAATTTATCAAAGTTCTTTTCACTGATTTGAGAACATAAATTTAAAAAATAGAAAAAAACCTTTTGCGTGATTCATTATTATTATAATCTTGATTTGTTTTCATTCTCTAAAGTTTTAGAACCTTAAATGTCCGTGAGCTCTGAGTGGGAACAAGAAATTAAGAGACCACCTTTGGCATGATTACATTTTATTATAATCTTGATTCGATTTCAGTCTCTTAAGTATTAGAAATTGTGAAATTTCTGTAAGCTCTGAGTGGGAACATGATATTAAAATACCCCATTTGACATTATTATTATTATTATTATTATTATTATTATTATTATTATTATTATTATTATTATTATTGGATTTCAGTCTTTAAAGTTTTAGAACCTAAAATGTCTGTAAGCTGTGAGTGGGAACATGAAATTAAAAGACCCATTTTAACATGATTCATTATTATTAAAATCTTGATTTGATTTCATTCTCAAAAGTTTTAAAACCTAAAATGTCTGTAAGCTGTGAGTGGGAACATGAAATTAAAAGACCCATTTTAACATGATTCATTATTATTATAATCTTAATTTGATTTCATTCTCAAAAGTTTTAGAACCTAAAATGTCTGTAAGCTATGAGTGGGAACATGAAATTAAAAGACCCATTTTAACATGATTCATTATTATTAAAATCTTGA
>NW_027170665.1:45000-47500 GCF_036898095.1 Palaemon carinicauda
CACTTGGTTTTTATTATCTAAGTGAAATTAATGCCTTACTGTGATAAATGTCTTCCATGTTTGTTGTTAGCGTTGCCAATTATTTGTGCAAATGTGGTGCGATAACAACGGCAAACCAGTGTGGTGCCATGTGTCACCTTTAATGGGACCTTAAAGCAAGGTGGAATGAGGAACAGATCTCTCATGAAAAAGATAAGAAATGGGACGTAGCCTTCATGAGAGAGAGAGAGAGAGAGAGAGAGAGAGAGAGAGAGAGAAAAGAAATAGGGTGATGGCTTTTTGGGAGAGAGAGAAGAGGGAATAGTAATGGTGTGGTGACTTGAGAGAGAGAGAGAGGAGGGAAAAGAAATAGGGTGATGGCTTTTTGGGAGAGAGAGAGAGAGAGAGAGAGAGAGAGAGAGAGAGAGAGAAGAGGGAATAGTAATGGTGTGGTGACTTGAGAGAGAGAGAGAGAGAGAGAGAGAGAGAGGAGGGAAAAGAAATAGGGTGATGGCTTTTTGGGGGAGAGAGAGAGAGAGAGAGAGAGAGAGAGAGAAGAGGGAATAGTAATGGTGTGGTGACTTGAGAGAGAGAGAGAGAGAGAGATATATAGAGAGAGAGAGAGAGAGAGAGAGAGGAGGGAAAAGAAATGGGGTGATGGCTTTATGAGAGAGAGAGAGAGAGAGAGAGAGAGAGAGAGAGAGAGATAGGAGGGAATAGAAATGGGGTGATGGTTTCTTCAGAGAGAGAGAGAGAGAGAGAGACTTATCATTTTTTTTTATAACCGGAAATAGAGAAAAGGTCATTAAAGTGGCGTATATGTTGAACCATGGTATTTTGCTATGCACATTAAATGTGGGAATTTTAACATGAGGTGGAGAATGACAGACGTAAAAATACTCTGGAGGAGATATAGTTGATGGTGATGGGGTGATACTGTTTATAGCATATCCTTATATCGTTTATCTATTAATACAGGTATAGGTATGTATAGTCCTGTATCTTGGATTTTTCGTATTAGATAATTTACCACACAATAGATTCTTGTATGTGATGTACTCGTAGGAGGCTAGTGCTGTCAGTGCACCTTTTGCAATGCATTGTAGGTATTATAAAAGAATTAGCAGCGTCCCTTTAGCCCCAAAATTGTACTCCCTTTTGAGCCTTATACTATGCTTCTATCTTGCTCCCCAATATCTTCATGTTTACTTCACAGTTGTACATGAGTACTAAATGGCCTCCTTTATCCTCGCTGTTGTTGTTGAGCCCAAACGGCAATTTTTCAGTAAAAGGAAGGAATTTCATCTTGCTTTGCATGTAACACCAGTTCCCTATCTTATAGTGCAAGTCACCTCCAAGCGTTTATACAATTTATTCAAGGCCTTTTATATTGCCATGGTTTTTTTAACACCTTTATGAATGGGCCAAGGACAGAAAACCGCCAAAGGACAGTAGGTTCGCTTTACCGAACTTTTGAATGAAAATAGAGGACGTGATTGTATTGTGGAATGGATGATATTTGCAGGTGATGCAGTAATAGTTAGTGAAATATAATGACCTACGCCAACGAAGTTGGAAGGAGGTTATGTTTTACCACTTGTGTGTTTGTGTGTTTGTTTGCTTGTGAACAGCTTCCTGGCCAGAATTTTAATAGTAGAGTAATGAAACTTGCAGGGATTGACTGTTGTGTAAAAATCTGGAAATGATTAAATTTTTTAAGGTCAAGGTCAAGGAAAATTTCCTATTCAAGGTCAAAGGTCAAGGTCACGGTTAAGCAAAATGTCCAGTTCACGTAATCAGCCATAAGTTCATATTTGAGTGTATAAAAAATCCACGCCACTTTATACATGTTAAGGTCAAAGGTCAAGATTGAGCAAAGGGTCCAGAAATAAGCTACTGCGGCGGAAATCTGCGCTCTATTGAGTGTCCCTTCAGTTTGAATGTGTTTTCGAGAGGATAAACTTTAGAGTAACTGTAAGTAATAAGTAAGAGTTAGATTACAAGCGGAAGTGCGAACCATGGAGATGAAACTTTGGATAATATTGTAGATGGGGGTGTCTTCGGGGCAATGTGTTTATATAGGCATCCATGTGCAAATGTTAATGGAGATTATGAGACGAGAGAGGAACTCAGTCACAGATTAGTGGAGCAAGAAAGGCAACGGGGTGTGTGCAAAAGATTTGGAGGAAACGGAGTATTTTTTTTGGAAGTTAAAGATGGAATGTATGAAGAAATTGTTTAGCCAATTGCCCATTGCAATGGTAATTGCAGTGAAAGGGGAGAAGGTTGTAGCTGTACCCATGAATTGTTTACATTGTTTATGTTGTAAAATGAGAACTGAATGGGTTGGAAATGTGCTAAGTAGATAAGTTCTTGAAAAGAGTATACAATTTAGACATGTAGAGGGAGAAGAGGATAGGGAAAAATAAAGAACGATGGAAAGAGACATTGGAAAGACGGGACCTCAACGTGTAGAAAGTGAGAGAATGCATTAAAATGTGAGAGAATACATATAGAAAGT
>NW_027170665.1:50000-65000 GCF_036898095.1 Palaemon carinicauda
GCACTCTCCTCCCCAAGGCCTATCCTTCGTTAAGTTGTCCCCCTTCCTATGGCCTCTCATATTCCAAGGCGTCCCCCTCCCTAAGGCCTACCCTTCCCCAGGGCGTACCCATCCCCTAAGGCGTCCCCGCTCCCCAAGGCCTCCCTCTTTCCAAGTCCTCCCCCTCCCCAAGGCATTCCCCTCCCAAGGCGTCCTTTCCCCTCAAGGCGTCCCTTCCCCTCAAGGCGTCCCCCTCCCGAAGTCCTCCCCCTCCCCAAGGAATCCCCTCTCCAAGGCATCCCCCTCCCCAAGGCATCCCCTCTCTAAGGTATCCCCTCTCTAAGGCATCCCCCTCCCCAAGGCATCCCCTCTCCAATGCATCCCCCCTACCAAAACATCCCCTCCCCAAGGCATCCCCCTTCCAAGGCACCCCCCTTCCCAAGGCCTACCTCTCTCCAAAGTGGTCCCCCTCCCAAAGGCCTCTCTCTCTCTCTCCAAAGGTAACCCTCTCTCCAATGCCTCCCACATCAGTCCCAATTTCCTGCACCAATTCCCCCATCACCCCTCCCCTCATTCCCCCCATCACCCCTCCCCTCATTCACCCCATCACCCCTCCCCTCTGAAAGTAAAAAAAGAATTATATGCAATTAAATGTTTCATTAGAAGAACATACGCGAGGCGCGTACCTCAAAGCAGCGAGGCTTATGGATAAATGGCATTATAATAGGATAAGTATTGTGCATTGGCTCTGTTCGAATTTATCCGGCGTTTTGTCCAAATTTATTCGTGGTTCATTGGGGTTAATGCAATGAAAGAATTCGGATCCATTGAATTTTAACGGACACGATTTTATTTTGTTTCATTGAAATTACCAGCTGGAGATTTGAATTTTTTTTTTCTTTTTGATGGATGGCCGTTATGTTGTTTTTTATATTATTTTTTTTTTTAATGGATTTTTTCCATTTAATAGAGATTTATTGCTTCGATCAAATACTCGGTACGTTCTCTTGATATTTCCAATTAACATTATCATCATCATCGGCGTGTTCAGCCAGATTTTATTTATTTATTTATTTTTTTAAAATTATTATTGAATTTTATAGATTTTCCTTTAATATAGATTTATTGCTTTGAAGCACTCGGTACGTTCACTTGATGTTCGCAATTATTATTATTATTGAAATTATCGTCGTCCCGTTCAGCTGGAGATTTTTTTTATAGATTCGTTGTCGTGTTGCCGTTTATTTATTATTAATTCTTATATATTTCTTCCTTTAATAGAGATTTATTAATTTGATCAACCACCCGCTACATTTACTTGATGTTTGCAATCAGCATCGTTATTTGGTTTAGGCGGAAATTTATTTTATCGATTGGTTGTCATTGTGCTGTTTTTTTCTTTTGTTATAATTGAATTTTATTGATTTTTCCTTAATAGAGATTTATTGTTTTGATCAAGCACTCGCTGAGTTCACTTGATGTTTGCAATTATTATTATTATAATTATCGTCGTTGTGTTCAGCAGTTTTTTTTTTTTTTTTTTTTTTTTTTTTTTTGATTCGTTGTTGTCGTGTTGTCGTTTATTTATTATTGATTTTTTGTATTTCCTTTTATAATAGATTTATTGCTTCGACCAAGCACTCGCTACATCCACCTGATGTTTGGAATTATCATTATCATCGTCATCCGATTTAGCCTGGTTTCATTTCTAGGTCATTGGATTTTAATTTTAGTCTGTTTTTGATGACTGACAAAATAATTATTCTTTTCTTTGCGAGCTTTATTTGTGATTGATTGAATGACAGATTGATTGCATCTGGTTTCCCGTTGCCAGTGTTGTTGAAGGAAATGATTGCGTTGACCTCCACGAGGAAGTTTATTCTTCTTCCTTTTGCATCGTTGATGTGGTGGTGTTTTTTTTGTTCCTGAGAAGTCGGGTGGATTTTAACGAAGGTCTAGATTTATTATTATTATTATTATTATTATTATTATTATTATTATTATTATTATTATTATTATTATTATTATTGTTGTTGTTGTTGTTGTTGTTGTTATTATTGTACACGACCCATCTAAAAGGACGGCGGAATATTTAGATACTGTAAATATGTACACACGCACACACCAACAGATTCAACCCTACCCACCCACCCTCTCACCAGGGTAAGCGAGACCATATATATATACATATATATATATATATATATATATGTATATACAGTGTATGTTTATGTATATATATATATATATATATATAAATATATATATATATATATATATATCCTTCAGACATTTGCTCTTTATTATATATAAGAAATTATAGTAATAATAATAATAATAATAATAATAATAATAATTATTATTATTATTATTATTATTATTATTAGCTAAGCTACACCCCTAGTTGGAAAACCAGGATGCTATAAGCCCAGGGGCTGCAGCACGGAAAATAGGTTAGTGAGGAAAATTAACTAAGAAAACAGATAGAACCTAGTGTCTAACCCAAGACAGTGGAAGACCATGTTTTATCGATACTTTTTATCAGTTATTATCTCGATTGTTTTATCATGGAAGCTGATCCTTGTTTTAGTCTTTTGATTATTGCCCATGTTTACGCCCCTGTTTATGTGTTTGTTTGTGCGTGTGTGTTTGTTTGTTTTTTGAACAGCATCCTGGTCACAATTTTGATAGTAAAGTAATGAAACTTGCAGAGATTAGCTGTTATGTAAAAAGCTTTTAAATATTAAAATTTGGAAGTTCAAGGTCACGGTCCTGCAAAATGTCTAATTCACTTAATCAGCCATAAGTTTGGACATCGTTGTCACAGAGACTTCAAACTTGTTTCATCTTTTAGCGTATGAAAATCCACGCCAATTAATACATGTTAAGATCAAGGTCAACGTCGAGAAATAAGCTGCCGTGGCGGAGGTTTGCGCTCTACTGAGTGCCCCTCTAATTTTTACTCCGTATTGTTCTTCAGGATATTTATTCCTCGGCTGTGTTACCTCCTCGTTCAGTTACACGGAACAGCAGGGAAACTGGCAAGGAGGCGTATTTCAGCCGCCCAAATTTAGCATTCATATTCACGCTAAAGGCACGTTCCTTCGTCCCTCCAAGAACGCGTGTGTAAAAAGGACTTTTAACTTCACCCTCTCCTCCATCCTATTTCGGGCTCTCCATCCTTCTGGTTTAGCTGAGGGAAGTTAAGGATGGAGAAAAGATTTTGAAATGAAAGGGAAGGAAAATGTTAGGATACGCACTTGGGATTGTTGGGGGATGGGATGGGGTAGGGGGGGGGGGGTTGTCCCTGGAGGATCGAGGTTGGGAGAAAAGTCCTCTGGCTTGAATGAAGTCCTCCTCCTTCAGTCCCATTGAAAGTCTCCATCATTAAGCACGCTCCGACTAACTCTCATCAATATCCACCAATGCTGCATACACACTTTTTTTTCATTTTTATTTTTTTTTTTTTTATAGTTCATAATTAAGTCAACCCTTGGGTTGTGGTCCCTGCTACTACAGACATCGTCTCGGTGTCCCCCACTCTTGGGTTGTGGTCCCTACTACTACAGACATCGTCTCGGTGTCCCCCACTCTTGGGTTGTGGTCCCTACTACTACAGACATCATCTCGGTGTCCCCCACTCCCCTTTCCTCCTCCCCTCATCCCCTTAGCCCCACCTCCTCTATTCTAAAATCCCCCTCTTGGCCCACTAACAATCACGAGTCACTCATAACCAACCTCTTGTATATTACGATCACTTCCTGTTGTAAGTCTCCGGGGGAAAAAATAGCTTTTCAAAAATATAATTATTGTTTTGTTACTATATCAAGATTTTTTTGTGTGCGTGTGTGCGTGGGGGAAGAGAGAGAGAGAGAGAGAGAGAGAGAGAGAGAGAGAGCAAAGCAGTGCTTGTCGCTTCATCATAAATTGTCAATAACATTAAAGTAGACAATCGCCCGTGACCAACTACTTAATATTCAAGTGATCAACTATTTTTTTTTTTACTACAATGTTTTGGTAGCGTTTGGACAGTTTTGTATTCAGTCACTTTTTTTTTCTTTTTTTTTTACGCTGGAATTCTCAATTTTTCCGTCACGAGGGTACGTTATTCTTCTTTTTTTCCTTCTTTTTTTTTTACATTTTTAAATTTTTTCTTCCCGTATTTAAAAGGATGTTGAAAATCCAACGCCCTTTTTTACCGAAATGTCTTTCAAAAGTTGTATTGCTGCAACTTTTGTTTGGCTGCCCTTAAAAGTTTATATTCCATGGCGAATTAAAAAAGAAAAATCCTGAATAGAGATTTTGATAATGCTTTGTTGTTTGGCATATTTTTCACTCTTTGGTTGAGACTTATTGGGAGAAAATCATTAGTTTTTCAAAACCACGCGTAAATGTGTGTATATATATGTATGTATGTATGTGTATATAAATTATATATATATATATACAGTATATATACACACACACACACATATATATATATATATATATGTGCGTGTGTATATAAATATATGTATATATATATATATATATATATACATATATATGTGTCTATATATATATATATATATACATATATATATGTATACACACATACCCAAATGTGAAACGAAGAGAAGAACAATATTTAAGTGCTAAAATATCTCATTAAAATTTTTTTGATATCATAAAGAAATTTTCAAAGGATTAGTACATTAGAAATGTTCATATAGCATATTAGGCTCAAAGACACATACTAGTGAGGTTCCTTAAGAGTAGGTGGAGTCTTTGTGACCTAATAAGTTTGTTGTTTACAAATAGCATTTCAAGAGAACACTTGCCTTGGACTCTTAGCGGTATATAAGAGGCTTACAGTTTTATTGGCATTTGGGTTTGACCGCTTTACACATCTTGAAACCTATACATTTTACACATTTATTGACATAAAAGTGAACTGACAAATCTCAACCTTCCTCTGCAACAATCATTTTCTATATAACTAGCCACTTTTCAATTTATTATTGGACTAAAAGTTTTAAATTCTTACCAAATTAATTGCATAATTTTTGTCCGGGGAAAAACTCATCTATCATTGCATATTTTCAATATTTACCTGTCAACGAAGTTGGAAGGAGGTTATATTTTACCCCCTGTTTGTGTCTTTGTGTGTGTGTGTGTGTGTAAGTGAACACCCTTCTGGGCACAATTTTAATCGTAGAGAAATGAAACGTGCAGGGATTTACTGTTATGTAAAATGCTGGAAATAATAAAATTTAGGGAGGTCAAGGTCACGGTCAAGCAAAATGTCTAATTCACAATCAGCCATAAATTTGGACATCGTTGTCACAGAGACTTCAAACTTGGTTCATATTTGAGTGTACGAAAATCCAAGCCAATTAATACAAGGTCAAGATCAGGCAAAAGATCGAGAAATAAGCCGCCGCGGCGGAGGTCTGTCCTCTACCGAGTGTCCCTCTAGTTTCTATATTTATTACTTTGTTCAATTCTCTTTTTGTTCTGAGATGTGCACGTTTAACGTATTGGAGATTTAGAAATAATCATACCGACTAGATGGAATTTTCCAACTAAAATTAATATAGCTTTACGTTATAAATATTCGACAATAATGACTGAACAAATTACTAAAAAATTCGGAAAATAAAGATTTTTTATTTTTCTATGTCATATTCATGCGTTCTTATGCGGTTAGAAACTCAGTTAAAAGAAAAAAAAAATTGTGATGGTGAAATTAAAGAACTGTAAATGATTGAATAAAACTTGGAGTGAATCTTATGGAAGTTTGGGGATAACCTAATTTTGATATTAATCAACAAATTAATAAGCAATTATTCGTCAGTAATTTATAGTTTAACTTCCTGATTATGGTAACGATATAGACTTCCTATTATTATTATTAATTTATTTCCTCCGCCAAGTAAGTTATAAAATTTCCTTCGTTTATTTATGTTTGTTTGTCAGCAGGATTACGTCAAAACTACTGCACATATTTTAACCAAATTTTAACAATGAATATGTTTTATGCTTCGGAAGAATCCATTAAATTTTGGAGATGATCATAATCAAGATGATAATTCTGGTTATTATTGTTATTATTATTATTATGCAGTAGATTCATTCAAGCCCAACATATGAAAAAGGGGATAGCTTGGTCCGTAGACTTAAGTAAAATGTTAATTACTCTAACCAAGTACGAGACGATTTACATTAGGTCATAATACTCTGTCAATGGAAATTAAATCGTTCATTCCTCCCTGTAGACTTAATTCACAAAACGCTGTGCCTGGATGAATTAATATTAGCTTTCTGCGGAGTGTCCCAGCTTATGGAAAATTAATTGCAGCCTGATGATTGTGGGTTTGTATGCTACGTTATAATTGGGAAATGAAATTTTAGGATTATAGCGAGGATTCAAAAATGGATTGTTATTATTTTCGTATTTATTTAAAGCTTTTTTTATTTAATTTTTTTTTTATTTATTTGCTTTTGTAAAGTCTGAACTAGAGGTTCTCACTTGTAATTCAAATTTTTTTTTTACTCTTTTACAGTAAGCAAGTGTTCATTTTTATTCTTTTAATTATATTTTGTTTACATAAGTGATTTTATTTCATAGCCAAACCATTGCACATGATATTCAATTTGAATTTACAAGTATTTTCAAGATCCTAACCAATATAGGTAGGGATGATAATGTGTTTGTTTTCACTTATTCTTCTTTCCTTTCATATGTTATTATCTCCCTCTTATTCTCCCCTCTTTATCCCCATATACCTTCTTTTTATACCCTGTTATTCCTTTTTATACCACAGTCAAAATATGGTGGGAATATGTCCTCAACAATTATGGTCAGGCGATGGATTTCTCTAAGGTGATAACATATCTAAAATTGTCTTGTTTTTCTCCAGTTCATTTAAGAATATATCAAAATTGAATCCGGCCAGAAATTGAAACAGAGGATTAGAAGCGAGGAGTAACAAATGACAATTTGAGATAACAAATAAGAAACAGGCAAGATGCGATTGAATACAACACACTGTGATAGGGGAGGCAATTTGTTTATATTAGATCTATTTACTATTTAGAATTTATTTACTGTTTTATAAATGGCGAAAGACGACGGAATCAAACGGGGCTTTAGAGGCTGTTGAAGCTGCAGAACTTGGAATGGGGGCTTGGTCCCCTGTGGGGAAGGGGGGGGGGGATTGTTGGGGAGGGGCGTTAGGGGGGGGTTGCCTGGGAGGGGAGGGAATATATCAAGGATCCAAAGTCTCGGCCGGGAGATAAATTAAAGAGGAGCAGGTTCTTTAAGAGGCATTTCATCCTCTTTTACCTCCCTCTTTTTTAAAGAGGTCGGGATGTGCTTTGGATTGCATTTCTAAATGAGAGAGAGAGAGAGAGAGAGAGAGAGAGAGAGAGAGAGAGGGAAAATTTAATTATAACTATAATGAAATAGAGATGAATTCCATGTATTCGGGAAAAATATATTGTTTCATAATAAAAATAAAATTAGTAAACAAGTCACCCCAAATAGTATTTGATGAGAGAGAGAGAGAGAGAGAGAGAGAGAGAGAGAGATTCACAAGCATTTTGGATGTCTCGCTGAGACTTTTTAGTCCATACGCGGGGACTCCATTTACTCTTGGAGAGAGAGAGAGAGAGAGAGAGAGAGAGATTAGTGATATGGAAGTCATGTTTATTGTTATGATTTTCTTCCATTTAACTCGAGATTTGTTCTTATGGGAAAATGTAGAGAGGCGATAAGAAGAGAAAGGAAAAGGGGGCGTTCAAAAAATGTTTATTGTACAGCAAGGTCTCCTTGCTTCTTTTGTCTTCTCCATTCTTCTCACTCCACTTATCGGGATTAAGGCGGTTTCCAAATGAATTAGAAAGGGGTTTCTCTCTCTCTCTCTCTCTCTCTCTCTCTCTCTCTCTCTCTCGTGTGTTGAATACCGTTGGGGTGACTCGTCCATCATTTTCTTTTATTTCAATTGTCTTATGTCTCGCCTAATATTTCTCACATTTATAATGAATTGATCTTCTCTCTCTCTCTCTCTCTCTCTCTCTCTCTCTCTCTCCCATTGAATACCTTTGTGGTTACTCGTCTATCATTTTTCATTTTCTTTTATTTCAAGTGTCTTATGTCTCGCCGGATATTTTTCACGTTTATACTCAATTGATCTCTCTCTCTCTCTCTCTCTCTCTCTCTCTCTCTCTCGCACATTGAATACCTTTGTGGTTACTCGTCTATCATTTTTCATTTTCATTTATTTCAAGTGTCTTATGTCTCGCCTGATATTTTTCACATTAGTAATGAGTTGATATCTCTCTCTCTCTCTCTCTCTCTCTCTCTCTCTCTCTCTTTCTCTCTCTCTCTCTCTGTATATATATATATATATATATATATGTATGTATGTATGTATGTTTATGTAAGTTTTAGTCATGACTGTTATTAGTTTTATTTTGCTTATAGAAGGTCTTCATATCTCTTTGCTGTTTCATACAGCCATGATTCTTTTTGAATGCATTTAAATGTTATTACCTTTTGTGGTGTATTGCAATGAGTATCAAGTGACGATTCGTACGGGTGTCTGATTTCAGGTTATTCAATAATGAAGTTTTTTTTTCCGTTAGATATTCTTGTCATTCTCTACCTTGTAATTATTTTTCACTTAGCAATAATTTCATTGAAAAAATTATTTTCTTTTTGTTTAATTTTCTTTTTCAATCAGTCAATTTTTGATAGATCTAAACACGTATTTTTAATTTTTCACTTGAACATTATATAGAAGAACTGAAAAATGGCTTCACACATTTTTCTTTTTAATTGAACATGAACGAAAAAGGAATTATAAAATTGTGTACTCTTAATTTTTCACTTGAACATTATATAGAAAAACTGGAAAAGGGTTTCACACTTTTTTTTTTTAATTGATCATGAACGAAATAGAAATATAGAATCGTGTACTCTTAATTTCTGACTAGAAAATTTTATGGAAAAACTGAAAAATGGCTTCTCAATTTTAATTTTAATTAATCATGAACGAAAAAGAAATATAGAATCGTGTACTCTTCATTTCTGACTAGAATTTTTTATGGAAAAACTGAAAAATGGCTTCTCACTTTTAATTTTTATTAATCATGAACGAAAAAGAAATATAGAATCGTGTACTCTTAATTTCTGACTAGAAAATTTTATGGAAAAACTGAAAAATGGCTTCTCACTTTTTATTTTAATTGGTCATGAACGAAAAGGAAATATAAAATCGTATATTGAAAACTGGCAGTGAAGTTAGACGTAGGGTTGTGTTATCCTATAATTTCCAAATGTAAAATGACATCATTAATCATGTAGATGGTCAGTGCCCTAATGGTGAAGAACAGCAGGTGTGAGATTTAAGATTAAATCTGTATTTCCCTCTCTTTGTATTTTTCTCATGATAGATTGATTAGTTTAAAATTCTCTCTCTCTCTCTCTCTCTCTCTCTCTCTCTCTCTCTCTCTTATATATATATATATATATATATTGTTGCTAATGGTTTTCCCAAGTTTTGTGCTTTAAATAAATTTTTTTTATTGATTTTTCTCATTAATTTACTTTGCTGAGTACTTTACATCTCTCTCTCTCTCTCTCTCTCTCTCTCTCTCTCTCTCTTCCTAATGTTTGCATTTTAAATCTTAACTAGGTGTTGACCATTTTCCTCTTATTTCTCTTCAAGTGGATGCATTATCTCTCTCTCTCTCTCTCTCTCTCTCTCTCTCACCATTGTTTCCCAGGACGCACATTGTTTCAGTCGGGTCTCTTTCTGTATTAGTTGTGTGTGTGCTGTGAGAGATGGATCCATTGTATAGGAATACCTTTGAGAACCTCACCTTTGTCTTTGGCCCAAAAGGAGGAAAAAAAGGAGCTTTTCAATCTTTTGTGCTTCTTATTTTTTTTTTCCTTCTGAATTCAAGATTTTTCCTCCTTACCCACCTCCTCCCTCTTTTTTCCCTCCCTCTCTCCCCTTTCCCCCCTCCCTCTCCCTCTTTCCCCTCTCAATCCTGTAAGAGTTTTGGTACTTGCTATTGTTGCTACGTCAATGTCAGGCTGCTGATTTCGTATAAAGTGGATGGGTATGGTGTGCTTAAGGCTTTTATGTATGAGAGAGAGAGAGAGAGAGAGAGAGAGAGAGAGAGAGAGAGTGGGTGGGTGGGTTGCTATAGAATTGCTTATGTTGAGGTATTTCATAAAGTTTGGAATGACAACTTATCATAGGATTTTTTTCTGTGTAATCCAAGAAAATAATTGTGAAAGAGAGAGAGAGAGAGAGAGAGAGAGAGAGAGAGAGAGAGGGTGGGTGGGTTGCTCTAGAATTACTTCTTATGTTAAGGTATTTCATAAAATTTGGAATGACAACTTTTAGGATTTTTTTCTGTGTAATAGAATAAAATAATTGTGTGTGTGTGAGAGAGAGAGAGAGAGAGAGAGAGAGAGAGAGAGAGAGAGTGGTTTGCTATAGAATTGCTTCTTAATGTCGATATATTTTATAACGTTTGTAATGTCAACTTACATAATTTTTATTTTCTCTTTAATCCAGAAAAAAAGGTAATTGTGCGTCCTTAATTAATTTTTGCTAATATTTATTAATACACCATAATAAGATGTGGTATTAGAGTAAATATTAGTTATATTAAATAATTGGATGAATTATTTATTTCTGGATGTGCTTGGATGCCTATACAAATTTAGGCTCAACTTAGTTATAAAATATTAAAATTAATCGTATGTTTAAAATCGCTTGCATGCTGAGGATACGTTTGCAAGCAAGTGCTACAATTAGACAATTTCAGTTAATTATCCTCAGATGGGAATAGTTAGTTATATTTTATGAAGTAAATATATTCATATGTAATAGATGCTTTTCATCAGTTGAAAACCTTTATGCTCTTATTGACATCCCAATATATAAAAAATTGGTCCATATTTTGAAATTTCGATGTTCTTTATGACTTGCAGTCATTGACCATATTTTGCAGAGTATTTATTTGGACATTTTTCAGCGGTAAAAATACTCGAAATGTTTAAAGGTAATAAGTAATTTCATGTATATAGTTATGTTTATCGTAAATAAGTGAATTGGTAACTATAAGCAGAAGAATTGATTTGTTTTTCTTGCGTTATTATTACATTTACCCTAGATGCTATTCGACGGTTTCAAATTGATAAGTAACTGGTAATGTTTATTGTAAATGAGACTAATACACACATAAACGCAGACTTTTCAACACTTAAAAACATAACAGACACCTCACACGTCTCGAACTATCGCCTAACTACGCCAGGACTCCTCGCTGCTGGGAGGAAGGGCGATGGTGGCTGGTACAACACACAAACATACGCTACCAGGGTCTAGGCGATATCAGGCAGGGCAGCCGGTCGGGACTACGGTCAAAAGCCAAAGTAAAGTCCTTCGAAAGAAGGCAACCGTGTGACCCCATACGAATGGGAAAAAAGAACGCTAAAAGTGGAAGTGAATTGGCATGTATACTCAGATGACAAATTATGTTTTTGTTGCTATTCGACGCCCTTTTCATCAGAGAAGGGCCGCACTATCACATTCTATGCATACAACAGGTGAAGAGGAATTTGGAAAAGGAAAAGCGACCGAAATGGAGAGGCTTATTACTGTATTCTGTAACCAGTATAATGATGACTGTATGCTGATGAATTAAAAACTGAGTTGTCGGATTGTCTTTCTAAAAACACATTTTGGTTTCATGAGAGAAATAGGAAAAGGGTGATATCGATAGCTTTTGTAAATATACTTTCTTTTTTTTCCTGGGCGGATGTTTTACGGTTCTCTCTCTCTCTCTCTCTCTCTCTCTCTCTCTCTCTGGGCGTCCCCTGACGTACGTAGCAGTGGCACTATTGTTGCCCGGACGCATTGTCTACAGTGTGCATTATGTGACGCACTGTAGAATTGCCCAAAATCTCTTTTTCAGACGTGTCTGTCTTTCACTTCTCAATAGTTCCCAGTTTGTGTCCTCCCACTTGGAAAGTCCCACTTCTTGAACTTTGCCCGGCTCCTGTGTCGACGTCTCATTTATAAACAAGCGGGGAGGGAGAGAGAGAGAGAGAGAGAGAGAGAGAGAGAGAGATCACAGGCCCGTGAAAAGGAAGGTGTGAAGTAGGGATGTGGAAAATGAGAGAGGGTTACTTTTTTCGAAGGGTAGGGTAGTGTTGGGGTAGGGGGCACAGGCTTACGGCTGGGCCAAAGAAGGATGGAAAATTAGGGTTGCTTTTCAGGGGGGTAGGGGAGGGAGAGGAGGGGTTAGAAGGGCCTAGAAACAGGACGGAGCACAAAAGAGAGAGGTTACAGGTGAATAGAGAGAGAAAAAAAGAAGTAATGCTTGAATAGGGTTCTAGCTCAATAGGGAAGCTAGACGCGCCCCGGCTTGTAATGCAGACGCCGGAGGTTTTCTTTGATTCATTTTTTAAAGGGAAGTTGGATAAAGAACCTGCAGCACGTATATACGTACATACATACGTGCTGACGGGTGGGTGGCGTATAACAGCGCGGTTGGGCTGGGCGGGTTGCTGAGGGTAGACTGGTATGGGACGATACAGGGCCTAAGTATGAAGGAAGTAATAGCGAACGTTGTTTCATGTATATATACACACACACACACGTGTATATATATATATATATATATATATATAAACACATACATATATACATACATACATACATACACAACAACAACAAAAAATACAGCTGTTTCTACTCCACTGCAGGACAAACGCCTCAGCCATGTCAATTCAGGTGTGGGGTTTGGCCATTTTCATCACCACACTAGCAACTAGCAACTACGGATTGCTAATAGTGGGAGACTTTGGTCTGATCGCTCACAGCAACCCTGACTATTACAGTTTTGCTGATCACTACGTTAAGTTGTGTGTTTGTGTGCTTAGCCTTTCTTAATAGTATGGTTTGCTACCGTTAGGAAATATGAATTGCATGAGTATTCATTCCAAAATCTAGTAATTTTCAGCTATTTACATAACAGTAAATCCCTGCAAATATCATTACTATACGATTAAAATTGTACCCAGGAAGCTTTTCACAAACAAACACACATACAAACAAACACTCAAACAGGGGCGAAGACCTAACCTTCCAACTTCGTTGGCGGAATTAATGAAAATTCGTTGTTAGGAAATATATCCCAGAGGTGTTTTGTCCTATACTTGACACTTGAATTTTTTTCACCTTCACAGGTAAAGTATTCCACGTGTGTTGAAGAAATAGTTCGTTCTACCGTTTGAATTTGCCATGCTAATTGCATCTCAGGTCTCCCATTTGTAAGGGCAAATTGGATTCTTGTAGCTGCACCCGCTGTGGCCTGTAATTTTCCTCCCCTTAATATTTCCACTAACTCATTTCTCGTGTCTACGTTCGTTTGCTTCGATGCCTGGTGGTGCTATCTCTCTCTCTCTCTCTCTCTCTCTCTCTCTCTTACACAAGGTAAGGCAACCTACTCTCTCTCTCTCTCTCTCTCTCTCTCTCTCTGGCTGATTGTCAGTCATGCTACCCGTTTATTTCATTAACATAACTGTTCATTGTTCATGTGTATCTGTCGAGAATGTTTGGTTATTACCTCCGCCAACGAAGTTGGAAGGAGGTTTTGTTTTACCCCCTTTGTGTGCTTGTTTGTGAACAGCTTCCTGACCATGATTTTAATCGTAGAGTAATGAAACTTGCAGAGATTAACTGTTATGTAAAAAACTTGAAATGATTAAATTTTGGAATGTCAAAGGTCAAGGTCAAGCAAAATGTACAATTCACGTAATCAGCCATAAGCTTGGACATCGTTGTCACAGACACTTCAAACTTGGTATGAAAAACCACGCCAATTGATACATGTTAAGGACGAAAGTCAAGGTCAGGGTCGAGAAATAAGCTTCCGCGGCGGAGGTCTGCGCTTTACTGAGTTTTTAGTTTCTCGAGATGAATCGCTTTTGAGTAACAGGTTTCTTCTACCGAATAAAACGTCTGTTGATTTAATAATTCTTGATTGATACAATTTCCGCAAATTAAGGGTTGCGGTGGTCTGTTGGTAATGTCTGGGCTTGGTGAACTCGTTAGCTCTTTTGATAGCTGCAACCTCACCATCCTTGTGAGCCAAGATTTGGGGGTTTGGGGGAGCCTATTGGTCTATCTGCCGAGTCATTACCAGCCATTGCCTGGTCCTCCTTGGTCCTAGCTTGGGTGGAGATATGGCTTAGGCGCTGATCATGTGTATATATGGTCAATCTCTAGGGCAATGTCCTGCTTGATAGGGCAGTGTCACAGCCCTTGCATCTGCTATTTATGAACGACCTTTAAACCATATACCTTTAAATGGCAAATATAGATGTTGCCATGTTACTGTTCTTGAAACATTTTATGTTTCCTTGTTTCCTTTCCTCACTGGCTATTTTCCCAGTTGGGGCCCCTGGGCTTATAGCATCCTGCTTTTCCAACTAGGGTTGTAGCCTAACAAGTAATAATAATAATAAGAATCATTTAATTGTCGCCCAAAAAGTGCTTCATGTTTGTATGCTTCTCTTCCATTAAAGGCATTGCATTATTGGAGAACGTTAATAATAAATATTGGATCTTATTAATGATTTTTTTATTGAGATGCGAAAATTTATCTTTGGAATTACAGTTGTAATCCAATGTCACATTCTCTAAACAAAAAAAAAAAGGAAAATTATGTGAAAAAGTAAATTATATCTTATCAGTTTTACAGTAAATACAACAACTAAAATGAAAATTATGTGGAAAACTAAATTATATCGTCAATTTTACAGTATATACAACAACTTCTATGAAAATTATGTGAAAATTAAATTATATCTCGTCAGTTTTACAGTAAATACAACATCTACTAAGAAAATTATGTGGAAAACTAAATTATATCTTGACAGTTTTACAGTAAATACAACAACTACTATGAAAATTATGTGAATATTAAATTATATCTCGTCAGTTTTATAGT
>NW_027170665.1:70067-85067 GCF_036898095.1 Palaemon carinicauda
GAACTATTGAGAGAGAGAGAGAGAGAGGAGAGAGAGGAGAGAGAGAGAGAGAGAGAGAGAGAGAGAGAGTAAAACTAGAATTTAATTTCTTCAGAAAATATATTAGATCCCTCATTCCCTAACTCAATGAGGAACTATTGAGAGAGAGAGAGAGAGAGAGAGAGAGAGAGAGAGAGAGAGAGAGAGAAGAGAGAGAGAGAGAGAGAGAGAGAGAGAGAGAGAGTAAAACTAGAATTTAATTTCTTCAGAAAATATATTAGATCCGTCATTCCTTAACTCAATGAGGAACTATTGAGAGAGAGAGAGAGAGAGAGAGAGAGGAGAGAGAGAGAGAGAGAGAGAGAGAGAGAGAGAGAGAGAGGAGAGAGTAAAACTAGAATTTGAACTATTGAGAGAGAGAGAGAGAGAGAGAGAGAGAGAGTGTGTAAAACTAGAATTTAATTTCTTCAGAAAATATGTTAGATCCGTCATTCCTTAACTCAATCTGGAACTATTGAGAGAGAGAGAGAGAGAGAGAGAGAGAGAGAGAGAGAGAGTGAGGAGAGAGAGAGAGAGAGAGAGAGAGAGAGAGAGAGAGAGAGAGAGAGAGAGAGAGAGAGAGAGAGAGTGTAAAACTAGAATTTAATTTCTTCAGAAAATATGTTAGATCCGTCATTCCTTAACTCATTCTGGAACTATTGAGAGAGAGAGAGAGAGAGAGAGAGAGAGAGAGAGAGGAGAGAGAGAGAGAGGAGAGAGAGAGAGAGAGATATTAAAACCAGAATTTAATTTCTTCAGAAAATATGTTACATCCGTCATTCCTTAACTCAGTCTGGAACTATTGAGAAAGAGAGAGAGAGAGAGAGAGAGAGAGAGAGAGAGAGAGAGAAGAGAGAGAGAGAGAGAGAGAGAGAGGAGAGAGAGAGAGAGAGAGAGAGAGAGAGAGTGTAAAACTAGAATTTAATTTCTTCAGAAAATATGTTAGATCCGTCATTCCTTAACTCAATCTGGAACTATTGAGAGAGAGAGAGAGAGAGAGAGAGAGAGAGAGAGAGAGAGAGAGAGAGAGAGGAGAGAGAGAGAGAGAGAGAGAGATTAAAACCAGAATTTAATTTCTTCAGAAAATATGTTAGATCCGTCATTCCTTAACTCAGTCTGGAACTATTGAGAAAAGAGAGAGAGAGAGAGAGAGAGAGAGAGAGAGAGAGAGAGAGAGAGAGAGAGAGAGAGAGAGAGAGAGAGAGAGAGAGATAAACTAGAATTTAATTTCTACAGAAATATTAGATCCGTCATTCCTTAACTCAATCTGGTCTGGAACTATTGAGAGAGAGAGAGAGAGAGAGAGGAGAGAGAGAGAGAGAGAGAGAGAGAGAGAGAGAGAGAGAGAGACCACCATGACTAACATAACTATGATTGACAGCCCATAATTTTTTATTCAAGTTCTATTAACAATTCAGAGTTGTATAGATTAGAGAGAGATTGACCAATTGATGGCATCCAAACACTGGTCATATACTGTACATCAGAGAGTATTATGTGATCATATCATTGATGAACAAATATTCGTAGAGAACTTTGCATTATCTTTCCTCTGTAAATAAAGATCTACTTTTATCCTTTACAAAGATCAAAATCACAAGGAGAAACGTAATTGCGTTTGAGTATCTGTTTAGGATTAAACATGGTCATTGAAATTGTGATTCCACAAACTTGATTTATATAGATATTTTTCAAATCATATTAATTATTTCAAGTCTTCAATGGATTCAGGGCTTGAGCATTTAATTTAAGAAAGCAATAATTGATTGAAGATTGGAAATGAATTGACCAAACCTACATTAAGTCAGTGGTTCCATCTTGCTTCTCCCAAGGAAAAATACTTTTCATTCAAGCAAGTAGTAAAGATATCCTTCAGATTTATTGTCATTCGGCCCTGAGTCTTGTTGTACAGTATGTACCTGTGTTAGGAATAAAAATCGGTAAAAAGACTTAGATTACATGAAATTTTCAAGAAGAAATTAAAACTTTTAAAACCCAGGGGGATTTTCGTGGAAAGTGATTACTTATAAAAAGAAGTAATAATCTAAAGTGAGTGATATGACTGAGTGGTGCAGAACTCGACTAACATGTGTTAGGTGTTGGATTGTTCCCGACCCACCAACCAATAGTCTGTCACTCTGCAGAGGGGTACTGAATTAAGGAGCAGGTAATTCTGTGTTGCAACCCTTGTGCTGATCAATTCCTCTCTGTCCAAACCAAGAACAGAAAGTAATTGAATACACTCGAGCCAAGGTAATGGCCTTGTTATTTGGTGGGAAGGGTGTACTCGATGACATTTTGCCCTATATTACCCTGTCCAAGAAAATTGTGTCCTCAAAATTTTTTGTAGCTACGGAATATTTACCCCCCAATTGAGTCTTCCACCAAATTAATTTTCTCGGAGTTTATAATAATAATAATAATAATAATAATAATAATAATAATAATAATAATAATAATAATCTTTATTTGAGCAAAAGCCGTATACAGAGTTACAATAGGGGTACAGTGATCTTACATGTATGACATCAGTAAGAAAGATAAGATATGCAATAATTATCGGTGATACAGTACAAACATCAATTAGTTTACCAGATCACAGTGTGGATATGGAAACAGAGTGACATTGCTGTGTTGAACTGGGGTTGGAAGGCAGAGGACACTATGTTCACACCAGCAATGTCAGATCTGAATGCAGTTCCAGACAATCTATTGAAGATAATAAATTGTAAGTGCAAATCTGCCCACCGATCATCGCGGTGAAGTTGTAGGGTGTATGGAGTACCATGTATACTTACTTGTGGACAATGCCAATTAGATAATTTTGAAAATTCTTTTCACATACAGTGAAGAGGAAGATGAGGAGTATCAATAATGGATAACTTAAGGTCCTCTTATCTACCTAATTATTAGAGTCTATGCATTAACACTGCTAATGAATGCGTGGACTTTACTAGAATTTTAATTGTTCATTACCTCTCATGTATAGTTTATTTCCTTATTTTCTTTCTTCATAGGGCTATTTTTCCTTGTTGGGACCTTTGTGCGTATAGTATCCTGCTTTTTCAACTAGGGTTGTAGGCTAGCTAGTAATTTGATATTAGGCACTTTACGAAAAAACTCAGATATGATGGTCAAAATGGGCATATTTCAGCCTATTGAAGTATTTTGATTTAATTTGGAAGACTAAACAACCTAAATTACACTTTTATTTTCCTTCCTTATTTTCTGTCATCTTATTACGCTGGTTATAATCCTGCCACGTTAGCTGAATTTCTTTATTCATATCCTTTGAATCAAGGCTTAATGGTTATTAACGTATCTAAAAAGTTCAAAAGATCTAGAAGTTAAAGTTATTCCCGCTGATAAAGATATAGAACTACTATGAGATTCAGGGCCTCTGTAACACGGTTTTTTCGCAATAACTTTTTTTCTATGAATTTCATAAATATAACGCTTATTCAGAATGCACATTATATCTACACATAAATTTTGACTATATTCTGCATTACGTAGGTTGAATAAATTTGGTACTTTATTAAGTAAAAGTGACGATTTTTGAAGACGGGCCAACTTACTCAGAGAAAAGGTTTCGAACGCACTCGTTACGTAACTTATGACGGCATTTCTTCTCTCTTTCTCGATCGATGATTGGTTATACGTAACGAAGGCTATACCTCTGCCAACAATAACACAAAAGTGTAAATAAAAGCAAAGCAGTACATCTTTATGAACTCTGAAACCTCTCCACTGAGAATTGTCATAATGAACAAACGAACAAAATATGTTAATAAATACAAAAACACTTCGATTATTTGTCTAACTCCCAAAATAAGTTTCCTAAGAAATTACAGTCTACTTTATAGGTCACAATCAGATTGACAAAGTGTATGGAATAGTTGGTAATTTTCAAAAACGTAGTAGACCAGCTTGATTTGATAACTGCTATATCCAATGTCAAGCAAGTTTTATTCATTGTCTATCTACCTACCTATTTACTGTAAAAAAAAGAAAGCCGGTACCGTATTTTGGCTTTAAACCTTCACCAATAATTATCGTCAGAATGATGACTTCAAGAGGCTCCACCCACTTTGGCCTCGTTATAATTCAGGATAACACTGAAGGCTATCATGGACATTGTTGGATCAGAAAATTTAAATTCTGGCTATAAAAACTCATTTCTCGAGTAGTTGTAAGAACTGCTAAATGATCCTCAAGGATCCCAGCAGTTGGCCTAAACGTTTAATTCATGTATACTACTGTTGCGGCTATACTGCTACAGTAGTATTACTAGCACAGATACCCCACCCACATTTATGTATCGTTCCGCCATTCATAAAGTCTTTGTCATGTTTTTTCACTGTGCAATAAGCCATGGCCTCCTCAGAAATTAAGTTCAACATTAGATGATAGGTTATTCCATTAAGCGGACAAATTATGGCAACTGGGTATGTTATTGCCGATGTTGAAGCTAAAGATAAAGTATGGTATCATTCCTTCATTGCATTATCATCTTTACTACTATTTGTTTGGTTACATGTAGTAATTATTTTAAAGGATAAATGAATTATGTTCACTTTACTTCTATAAATTCCCATTAGATGTACAAATAAAACTCCTAAAACTATTCATGATTTATTTACAAAATGCAGTCATGCCCAAAACATAGCCAACACGGTCGTATGGCCTAAGAAGAAGAACAAAAATTATATCGGATGATCCGTTGGTCTGATGGAGATTTTAGCACAAAAAATATTATTTTAACAAAAATAGTTATATAAAGACTGTTTACATACAATCTCTCTCTTTCTTTCTCTCGTGGTGGCATAATGAATAGTTAATGGAAATGTTCAAAAGCCTGAATGACATTACAAGTATTATAAGCATGTTACGCTAAATACAAATCAGACCATAAACATTGGATTTAAACTAGAAACTGAATAATTACCTATTCAGGCTATAGTAAATATGGCCACGGACTTTTTCTTGACTGTATAAAGTTGCAAGTCGAAAGACAAATACAGTTTTGCAACCACGGGGGCAATTCCAAATCCTGTTAGCCATTCTTGACTGTTATGGGTTTCAGAGCCGATGGAACAAGGTGAATGGGTGTCTGGTGGATGGGCGGGGCAAAATTTTGTCAAAAGATGTTTACATTGCTTACGTAATGAATGTTTTCGACTCTTGGCACGTTATCACTGGCCATGGCGTCGGCTAGATCATTTTTACTCTATAAAAATTAAAACTATCGAGTTTAGGTTATTGATAATGCTGACAAAATTTGTGTGTGGTTGTAAAATATACATATGTCAACTTTCAGCTACATCCGATGCTTTGATAAGGAGCAAAGTCCAAAAAACCGTGTTACAGAGGCCCTGAATCTCATAGTAGTTGACAGAAGTGACATATACTGTATATTCAACAGTAGTTTAACGTCCATCTTATATTGAAAATATATATTTTTATAATTTTATTCGATCATATTTATGCCTGATTTTGTTCAGGAATAGCTTTAGTTATTATTATTATTATTATTATTATTATTATTATTATTATTATTATTATTATTTCTGATATTAGTTATTTGAAATATAATTTGACCGGTTGTTTAACAATGAATGATTAAATTAAAAATACAAGCATATCTAATTCTCTACAGAAATGAACATGGTAAGCAGCTCTTCTAGGAGGACACTCCAAAATCAAACCATTGTTCTCTAGTCTTGGGTAGTGTATAGCCTCTGTACCATGATCTTCCACTGTCTTAGGTTAGAGCTCTCTTGCTTGAGGGTACACTTGGGCACACTATTCTATCTTATTTCTCTTTCTCTTATTTTGTTGTAAGTTTTTAAAGTTTATATAGGAGATATTTATTTTAATGTTAATGTTCTTAAGATGTTTTATTTTTCCTTGTTTCCTTTACTCACTGGGCTATTTTCCCCGTTGGAGCCCTTGGACTTATAGCATTCTGCTTTTCAAACTAGGGTTGTAGCTTAGCAATTAGTAATAATAATAATAATAATAATAATAATAATGAATAATTAAATGTTCAAAACCAAAAACACAATCAAGATACGCAGATAAATAATAGCCGTTCACGTAACCCACTTGCTGTGAACAATGACAGAATAATGAAGCGATTATGAAATAATGAAATGAACATTGAATAATGAAGTGAATGTTAATAAAGAACCCATCTAGATCAGTGGGAGGTTCGAGTTGTTCGCTAGAATGATAATAGAGAAGTTGATGGAGGGGTTGTAGTATGGGAAGTGTAGGGGGGGGGGGTGGAGGGGTTGTATTATGGGTAGGGTAGGGGGGGTAAGGGGGTTTCATCCCCATCCCCACACCATATAGCTATGGACGGTGGATTGACAGCAGAGGGAAAAATGACAGAAACTGCGGGAGACGTTGGGGCTGTTGGGAAAGGATGGGTAGGTGAAACGCCGCTTTTTGAAGCATATCTCTCTCTCTCTCTCTCTCTCTCTCTCTCTCTCTCTCTCTCTCTCTCTCTCTCTCTTATTGAGGCAAATACTCTCTCACTCAGTGTGGTAATTTCTTTATATTTAAAATAGCAAATACATGGAATAGACTTCAGCGGGTGTAGTGAACAGTGACAGCGTAAACCAATTCAAAATTTAATCAGATAAGGTCATAGAAACTCTTTAAATGTTTAAAGTAAATCTCTCTATCCAAAAGCATATGGAGTCTGCCGATGGACTAAAAAATCTTTGATACATCGAAAATCCTTGGAACACTCCCTCTCTGTCGGTGAAACGCTGCCCCCCCCCCCTCTCTCTCTCTCTCTCTCTCTCTCTCTCTCTCTCTCTCTCTCTCTCTCTCTCTCTCATATTTTACGTTTTGCATGTGTGTCTGTAGTTGGATGGTTACATTTATATACTGTACATTTTTAAACATATACTATAGATTTCACGTCGTTTGATATGCATCATTTGTGGTGGTATTTTATAATGAGTTTCCCCATTTTTTAACAGAACCTGGTTATTATTGATAAACTTTTCTCAGTTTATATTAAATTATTCCAAGTTATGCATCCAATCATGTCGTCCATGGAGATAGTGGAAAAATATGTTTTTGAGTTTTTTAAATGTTTCCTAAATTTATTATTTACACCATAAAACGAACGAAACTGAGCTGTTTTTGAAAGTTAAAACCCTGCTTGTAAAAATTATCAAATGAGGGTAGTTTCAAGTTACGCATATTTATTTTCCCTTAAAAGTGATATTTCGCATTTCTTTGTAAGTGGTAGGGTGACGAGTAATCTCGAATATATTTTACTTTTATCTGATTTATTCGTAGATACGAATGTTTTCATGAAAAATTAAGAATTCTACATATTGTTCATATCGTATTTATTATAGTTTAATCCGTTCATTAAATGGTTTTCACCAATGTAAAGCAATACTGAATTATGATCTTCCTTTAAAATTCAGGTATTCACATAATCTCATTTAAAACTTGCCGACGTTTCAAGGGAATAAAATTCGTATTAATTCCCTACTATTGGAAACGTCCTTGCCTAGCGATCTGCCTGACTGCGGTTCGAGTGACGCTCAAGCTCGGTAGTTTCTTTAGTGTCTGCAACTTCACCATCCTTGTGAGCTAAGTACGAGGGGTTTATGGGAGCCCATAGGTCTACCTGCTGAGGCAATAGCAGCCATTGCCTGGCCTTCCCTGTTCCTAGCTTTCGTGGAGAGGGGTCTTGAGGGCTGATATTATGTACTGTATATATGGCCAGTCTCTAGGGTATTGTCACTGTCTTTTGCTTCTGCCATTCATGAGTGGCCTTTAAAAGTGTTCTATCAAAGCCGCCCATTCATATCAGGACCTATTATTATTTTTTCTCCATCCTTTATGAATGTAATTGAGGTGATTATGAAAAAAATTACATTTGCAATATCGTCCCCCATTATTATTATTATTATTATTATTATTATTATTATTATTATTATTATTATTATTATTATTAGCCAAGCTACAACCTTAGTTGAAAAAGCAAGATGTTATAAGCCCAAGGGCTCCAACGGGGAAAAATAGCCCAGTGAGGAAAAAATACGAAATAATTAAACGATATGAGAAAAAATTAACAATAAAATATTTTAAAAACAGTAACAACATCAAAACAGATATGTCATATATAAACTATAAAAAGACTTATGTCTTCCTGTTCAAAATGAAAACATTTGCTGCAAGTTTGAACTTTTGAAGTTCTACTGATTCAACTACCCGATTAGGAAGATCATTCCACAACTTGGTCACAGCTTGAATAAAACTTTTAGAACACTGTGTAGTATTAAGCCTCATGATGGAGAAGGCCTGACTATTAGAATTAACTGCATGCCTAGTAATACGAACAGGATGGAACTGTTCAGGAAGATCTGGCACTATTAATAAATACTTGTTGAATATTTACATAAACAGATGGCTGCAATCTATTATTAAATTAATAAATTATGCAAGCTAAAAACCGAGAATGGTCGCGAATGCAATTTTTGGACGTTTTGTAAATAAGTCAATATGATTTTCATTTAGATTTAAACTTTACTGATATTTATTAATAACTTTATTAATCGAATACTTTTAAGAGTAAAAATTATTTCTTTAGGGATATTCTTATAAAAAGCTTCAAAATGACAATAATGATTGTGATTATCATTGTGATTATTATTATAAATATCACCATTAACAATGATTATTACTATTATCATTTCATAAAAAAAAAAAACATCTGCTCTTCAATAAAGTGATTTCGTATTTTATTTTCATCTCCCCTATATAATAAAGTTTCTGGATATATATATATATATATATATATATATATATATATATATATATATATATATATATATATATATATATATATATATATATATATATATATATATATACATATTTATATGTACATACATGTATATGATAAATTTTGCACATTTTTACGTGTTTTTCATATTCAAATAAGCCATATATATTTTTTTGATATATTAATGTCTGGATTCTCTTAACGACCTCGGGATCAGAGCCCCAGGCGAAATCACACAAAGACACGAGCTTGGCTCCGGCCGGGAATCGAATCCTGGTCGGCAAGCTTATATAGACAGTGACTAACCCACTTGGCCACGAAGAAAGATAAAAGTCAATGACAATTCTACTGTACTTATACCTGTCGAATTCAGGTATTTTGTACTTAGAATTGAAATCAACCCATCTTCACCATCGTAGCTAATTGGTAGTTTGTTACTTGGCATTCAATTAATGATAAATTTTGCACATTTTTACGTGTTTTTCATATTCAAATAAGCCATATATATTTTCTTTTTGATATATTAATGTCTGGATTCTCTTAACGACCTCGGGATCAGAGCCCCAGGCAAAATCACACAAAGACAAGAGCTTGGCTCCGGCCGGGAATCGAACCCTGGTCGGCAAGCTTATATAGACAGTGACTAACCCACTTGGCCACGAAGAAAGATAAAAGTCAATGACAATTCTACTGTACTTATACCTGTCGAATTCAGGTATTTTGTACTTAGAATTGAAATCAACCCATCTTCACCATCGTAGCTAATTGGTAGTTTGTTACTTGGCATTCAATTAATGATAAATTTTGCACATTTTTACATGTTTTTCATATTCAAATAAGCCATATATATTTTTTTGATATATTAATGTCTGGATTCTCTTAACGACCTCGGGATCAGAGCCCCAGGCAAAATCACACAAAGACAAGAGCTTGGCTCCGGCCAGGAATCGAACCCTGGTCGGCAAGCTTATATAGACAGTGACTAACCCACTTGGCCACGAAGAAAGATAAAAGTCAATGACAATTCTACTGTACTTATACCTGTCGAATTCAGGTATTTTGTACTTAGAATTGAAATCAACCCATCTTCACCATCGTAGCTAATTGGTAGTTTGTTACTTGGCATTCAATTAATGATAAATTTTGCACATTTTTACGTGTTTTTCATATTCAAATAAGCCATATATATTTTTTTTTTTGATATATTAATGTCTGGATTCTCTTAACGACCTCGGGATCAGAGCCCCAGGCGAAATCACACAAAGACAAGAGCTTGGCTCCGGCCGGGAATCGAACCCTGGTCGGCAAGCTTATATAGACAGTGACTAACCCACTTGGCCACGAAGAAAGATAAAAGTCAATGACAATTCCACTGTACTTATACCTGTCGAATTCAGGTATTTTGTACTTAGAATTGAAATCAACCCATCTTCACCATCGTAGCTAATTGGTAGTTTGTTACTTGGCATTCAATTAATGATAAATTTTGCAAATTTTTACGTGTTTTTCATATTCAAATAAGCCATATATATGTTTTTTTATATATTAATGTCTGGATTCTCTTAACGACCTCGGGATCAGAGCCCCAGGCGAAATCACACAAAGACAAGAGCTTGGCTCCGGCCGGGAATCGAACCCTGGTCGGCAAGCTTATATAGACAGTGACTAACCCACTTGGCCACGAAGAAAGATAAAAGTCAATGACAATTCTACTGTACTTATACCTGTCGAATTCAGGTATTTTGTACTTAGAATTGAAATCAACATTGAATGCCAAGTAACAAACTACCAATTAGCTACGATGGTGAAGATGGGTTGATTTCAATTCTAAGTACAAAATACCTGAATTCGACAGGTATAAGTACAGTAGAATTGTCATTGACTTTTATCTTTCTTCGTGGCGAAGTGGGTTAGTCACTGTCTATATAAGCTTGCCGACCAGGGTTCGATTCCCGGCCGGAGCCAAGCTCTTGTCTTTGTGTGATTTCGCCTGGGGCTCTGATCCCGAGGTCGTTAAGAGAATCCAGACATTAATATATCAAAAAAATATATATGGCTTATTTGAATATGAAAAACACGTAAAAATGTGCAAAATTTGTCATTAATTGAATGCCAAGTAACAAACTACCAATTAGCTACGATGGTGAAGATGGGTTGATTTCAATTCTAAGTACAAAATTCCTGAATTCGACAGGTATAAGTACAGTAGAATTGTCATTAACTTTTATCTTTCTTCGTGGCCAAGTGGGTTAGTCACTGTCTATATAAGCTTGCCGACCAGGGTTCGATTCCCGGCCGGAGCCAAGCTCTTGTCTTTGTGTGATTTCGCCTGGGGCTCTGATCCCGAGGTCGTTAAGAGAATCCAGACATTAATATATCAAAAAAATATATATGGCTTATTTGAATATGAAAAACACGTAAAAATGTGCAAAATTTATCATTAATTGAATGCCAAGTAACAAACTACCAATTAGCTACGATGGTGAAGATGGGTTGATTTCAATTCTAAGTACAAAATACCTGAATTCGACAGGTATAAGTACAGTAGAATTGTCATTGACTTTTATCTTTCTTCGTGGCCAAGTGGGTTAGTCACTGTCTATATAAGCTTGCCGACCAGGGTTCGATTCCCGGCCGGAGCCAAGCTCTTGTCTTTGTGTGATTTCGCCTGGGGCTCTGATCCCGAGGTCGTTAAGAGAATCCAGACATTAATATATAAAAAATATATATATGGCTTATTTGAATATGAAAAACACGTAAAATTGTGCAAAATTTATCATTAATTGAATGCCAAGTAACAAACTACCAATTAGCTACGATAGTGAAGATGGGTTGATTTCAATTCTAAGTACAAAATACCTGAATTCGACAGGTATAAGTACAGTAGAATTGTCATTGACTTTTATCTTTCTTCGTGGCCAAGGGGGTTAGTCACTGTCTATATAAGCTTGCCGACCAGGGTTCGATTCCCGGCCGGAGCCAAGCTCTTGTCTTTGTGTGATTTCGCCTGGGGCTCTGATCCCGAGGTCGTTAAGAGAATCCAGACATTAATATATCAAAAAAATATATATAGCTTATTTGAATACATGTATATGTATATAATATATATATATATATATATATATATATATATATATATATATATATATATATATATATATAGATAGATAGATAGATTTATGTATATATACACATACATGTATATGTATATATAGTATATATACATACATACATACATATATGCACATACACACAAACATATATATATATATATATATATATATATATATATATATATATATATATATATACGGTCACGCTCACCTGTCCCCATCCCTCGGGTAAGGGAGAGGGTAGTCATACCCTGGTGAGAGGGGTGGGGTACGTGTGTGTGTGTGCATATCTATCTGAATATTAAGCAAACATTTGGGTTGCGTACACTAGTTATGAAATGATAATATGGTAAACACACACATGCAGCCTATTCATAAAAAGCGAGAAATACATGAATCTGTTGCTTATTGTCATATTCTTTTCTTTGCAGTGACTTAGCCGTTCTATGTCGGTTAAGTAGCTCAATTGGGTTTTGCGCCTCATTGTTACTCATCACCGCTTTTGCCCAATTTCACTGACGAAATTATCGGACGGACGAAATTATCGGTCTCCTTTGGTAAGTACTAACTCTAGAGGTTTTCCATTTCCGTAAGATCTACAGTATATAACTACGCGTTTTCAAGTTATTTGATATGGGCTGTTACCTAAGCGTTCAATCTACTCTCCATATATGTTCTGTATTAGAGATTAGTCAGCTACATAATGCTATGGGATTTAATATGAAAACAATTAATTGTTACTGATTGTGTCCTTGTTTGTTGTTATTTGTTTTTGTTGATTGTGATCTTGTTTAATTTCATATGTTGTTGCTGATTGCATCCTTGTTTATTGTCATTTGTTGCAGATTGCGTCCTTGTTTGTTTTCATCTCTGTAATTTTGTTCCTAGTTGCTAAGACACTAAGAAATAATGGATAGATTTCATTCGAAACAATGCTGTCTTATATTTATTTGGCTATAACTTAACGCTATAAAAATTTAATATTTTCCATTTTTTACATTATTACATAGAAATGGAGGCCTTGTTATAAAGTTTGAACGGACATTGCTGGAAGATCCAGTAAATCACTTGAGTTGTACAAGAAGTGTTTAACATAGGGTGTTCTGCAGTCGGTGTTCTTGTAGAGGGAATCTTCCTTTACTAATATTTGAACCCCCAAGTGGGCCTGAAATCTGGTGTTGAATGTTGCTTCCCATTTTCTATGCTCAGGTGTAGTATTTAGTTACTATACCATGTTTGGAAATATTATTATTATTATTATTATTATTATTATTATTATTATTATTATTATTATTATTATTATTATTATTATTATTATTATTATTATTCTGATAAGCATAATAATAATGCATGAAATACCACATGTGGTTGGCCTCAAGATAAATAGAAGAAAGACAGATGATTAGAACGGAATATGCAATGGAAGAGGAAATATCATTGGAACATGAAAGGATTAATGAGGTAGAATCATTTAAATATTTAGGAACTATGATATTTAATACAGAGCTTTTAGAATTGAAGTTTAACGAACGATTAAAAAAAGGAAATCAGACAATGGCTATGTTAATTAAAATCGCCTGAAATTACATAAAAATCAGGCTATTTATTCGTTTACTGAGATCGGTGTTACTGTGTGGACACGAGTCGTGTTATGATAATGAAATTATATCCAACAGATTTAGTAGATTCGAGAACAAAGCCCTCAGAATAATATTGGTAGTTGAATGGCAGGACAGGATTAAAAATGAAACTATAAGAGAGATTACTCAGGTGCCGTATGTGAATGAGATCATGGTGAGGGGTACATGGAGATGGTTTAGGCATGCTCTTCGCACACCCCAAGAGCTATTAGTTCACCTAACTTTCAACTGGGCTAGAAGGCAGTAGAAGAGTTGGAGGACCTAGGCCTACATGGTTGAGCACTATGAAGCGCTAAGTCGGAGGTGATAATTGGAGAATTATTGAATTAAAACCTCAAGATAGAGATGACTGGCAAAATCTAACCGAGGCCATTTGCGTCAATAGGAGTAGGAGGAGATTGTGGTCATGAGTATTAGCTAACCACCAAACCCCAGTTGGAAAAGAAATATGCTATAATCCTAAGGGCCCCAACAGAAAAAACAAAAACAGTGAGGAAAGAAATTAAGGAAACAGATAGAATAGAGTGACTGAGTGTACCCTCAAGCAAGAGAACTCTAACCCAAGACAGTGGAAGACCATGATACAGAGGCCATTGCACTACCCAAGACTAGAAAACAATGGTTTGATTTTGGAGTGTCCTTTTCCCATAGGAGCTGCCTATCATAGCTAAAGGGTCTCTTCTTCCTGTTACTATTGCTATCCTCAATCATAGGATTTAGTTTTCTTGCCCGAGTAAACATTCGAAAATAATCTTCCTTGACCACTGAAGACCCAGTCTTAGTATATAAAAAAATTAGTAATCAAAATTCAAATGTCTGAATGATACCCTGTGATTTGTCTTTATTGATTAGATCTCAAATGAAAATATTTTTCCTTAATCCTACTTTAGTTACAGCTAGAGGGGCACTCAGTAGAGCGCAGACCTCCGCCGTGGCAGATTATTTATCGACTTTTTGCTCAACCTTGACCTTGATCTTTGACCTTAACGTGTATTAATCGGGGTGGATTTTCATACAATCCTATATGAACCAAGTTTGAAGTCTCTGTGATAACGATGTCCAAACTTAGGGCTGATTACTCTTATTGAACATTTTGCTTGACTGTGACCTTGGCCTTTGACCTTGACTTTCCAAAATTAAATGATTTCCAGCTTTTTACATTAGTTAATCCATGCAAGTTTCATTACTGTACGATTAATATTGTGGCCAGGAAGTTGTTCACAAACAAACATAAACAAACAGGAGGCAAAACATAACCTCCTTCCAACTTCGTTGGCGGAGGTAATTATTAAGGAATTAGGAATCGTGTACAATGTCATATGAGTAAAGTACTTATTCACTGAACTGTGACAACGCCCAGTTTAAGGAGAATATAAAAGAATATTTATAGAAAAAAAGACGCAGTCCC
>NW_027170665.1:90067-94852 GCF_036898095.1 Palaemon carinicauda
TCTCTCTCTCTCTCTCTCTCTCTCTCTCTCTCTCTCTCTCTCTCTCTCTCTCTCATGTTGAAAAAATAGAGACATATTATTTATATTATTAGCTAAGCTAAAACCCTAGTTGGAAAAGCAGAACTATAAGCCCAAGTGCTCCAACAAGGAAAAACAACTCTGTTAGGAAAGGAAATGAATAAACTACAGCAGAAGTAATGAACAATTATGATAAAATATTGTAAGAAATAATAAATCTAGAGAATGCAACTTGAAGTTCACCTTATTAACTGACCCAAGATATATTGCAATGCCGCGAGGTAGATGCCTCCAGACCCGAAACGAAATATAAATAGCAGCAAGAGATTAAAGGGTCTTTATGAAGCTCACCCACGCGTATCTCTAATGAGGTGTCTCGCACAAAGGGTTCAACCACTCAGGTGTCCGTTGTCTTCCCCATCTCAAATCCCAATCAGGTGTTCAGAATCACATCTCGTCCCCTTCATCTCCCCTTATCTGCAAAACAATACGCCCCAGCGGGGCCCTGTATACGTAAGCAGGGGGCGGTGTCCCCTCTTTCACAATGAGATGACGAATCTTTTCTGCCAGTGATGTTCCTATTATTATGTCCTTTTTTTCTTCTTTGTCTTTCCTTTGGTTCCAGATGCCAAAGGGTGCTTTGGCCCCCTGTGGGTTAAGGACTAACCGAAACACGTCGCCACGACTTTGAATAAATTTATCTCTTTAATGAAAGTTGAAAATTTATTCGACGAGGCTTTTCCCTTTCAAGCATTGGATTAACTTCTGTAAACCTTTATGTTCTTTGCCTTATTTGTTTATCTTTGTGGTTCTTACGCCACCCTTTTTTTCATTTCCTTCCACCCCTAGTGCCAATGAATTCGTGTATTTTCCCGAGCGCCCCCCGCGTTTCTCCACCCCATTACAATTTTTTCCAATGTTTATCAAAAACAAAGATGGCGCCTCTTATTGCGCCCCTCACTGGGACGCTATTTTTAGGGGAGGCGCCCCCCTGCACTTGGATGTTCTCAGGTATATTAGAGATAACAGGGTGAGCACAGCCGGGTCTCCGGCCCACCAGCCGACAGGCAAACCGATTCCGGTGCCACTTGTGTCACTCTCGTCGAGGGAGACCCATAGACAGTGGCCGTTGGATCTTCGCGGGTGTCAAACGTCCGTCTGTTTATGCTTTGTCTGTCTGTCACCAGGTCGTAGCAGATGGTCTCTCGGCTCTTTTGTGGTGAGTGGACGGGGCGCCCTTCCGTCCACGTTATCATTAGTCTTCATAACAATGATGATAAAGAAAAGGCAGGTTCGAAATGATAAGAAAACGACAAATAGAATAATGGGGCTTGTTACTACAATAATAATTTTGTTTATATTATAGTTTTCTTGATTAGATCGAATTATAAGTTGTTTGTTTGGTCGTGATTTATATTTACAACTAGATTGATTGATTTGCTAATGATGCTTGTCAGTCATCGTGGGTTTTTCTAATATGATAAAGTTAGAGAAAAAATTGTGTAAATGTCTGTAAATTTGCTGTAGAGAAGAAATTATTTATATGTCTAAATTTGCTTTAGAGGGAAAGTAAATACATATATGTAGATTTATTTTAGAGAGAAATTAAGGAAATGTCTGTAAGTTTGCTTTTGTGAGAAATGAAGTAAATGTCTAGATTTGCTTTAGCGAGAAAGTAAATAAATATATGTTGATTTACTTTAGAGAGAAATTAAGTTAATGTCTTTAGATTTGCTTTAGAGAGAGATTAAGTTAATGTCTTTAGATTTTCTTTAGAGAGAGATTAGGTAAATGTCTGTAGATTTTCTTTAGAAAGAAATTAAGTAAATGTCTAGATTTGCTTTAGAGAGAAAGTAAATAAATATTTGAAGATTTACTTTAGAGAGAAATTAAGTTAATGTCTGTAGATTTGCTTTAGAGAGAATTAAAGTAAATGTCAGTAGATTGCTTTAGAAATAAATTAAGTAAATGTCTGAAGATATGCTTTAGAGAAAAATCAAGTAAATGTTTGGATATATGCTTTAGAGAGAAATTAAGCAAATGACTGTAAATTTGCTTTAGGGAGAAATTAGGTAAATATCTGCAAATTAGCTTTTGGGAGAAATTAAGCAAATATCTTAAGATTTGCTTTAGAGAGAAATTAAGTAAAGTGATGTAAATCTGCTTTCGAGAGAATTAAGTAGATGTCGGTAAATTTGCTTTAGAGAGAAATTGAGCAAATATCTTTGATTTGCTTTAGTGAGAAATTAAGCAAATGTCTTAGATTTGCTTTAGAGAGAAATTAAGCAAATATCTTAGATTTGCTTTAGAGAGAAATTAAGCAAATAACTTAGATTTTCTTTAGAGAGAAATTAAGCAAATGTCTGTAGATTTGGTTTAGAGAGATTAAATAAGTGTCTGTAAATTTGCTTTAGAGGAAATTAACCAAATGTCTGTAAATTTGCTTTAGAGGAAATTAAGCAAATGTCTGTAGATTTGGTTTAGAGAGATTAAATAAGTGTCTGTAAATTTGCTTTAGAGGAAATTAAGCAAATGTCTGTAAATTTGCTTTAGAGGAAATTAAGCAAATGTCTGTAGATTTGGTTTAGAGAGATTAAATAAGTGTCTGTAAATTTGCTTTAGAGGAAATTAAGCAAATGTCTGTAAATTTGCTTTAGAGGAAATTAAGCAAATGTCTGTAGATTTGGTTTAGAGAGATTAAATAAGTGTCTGTAAATTTGCTTTAGAGGAAATTAACCAAATGTCTGTAAATTTGCTTTAGAGGAAATTAAGCAAATGTCTGTAGATTTGGTTTAGAGAGATTAAATAAGTGTCTGTAAATTTGCTTTAGAGGAAATTAACCAAATGTCTGTAAATTTGCTTTAGAGGAAATTAAGCAAATGTCTGTAAATTTGCTTTAGAGGAAATTAAGCAAATGTCTGTAGATTTGGTTTAGAGAGATTAAATAAGTGTCTGTAAATTTGCTTTAGAGGAAATTAACCAAATGTCTGTAAATTTGCTTTAGAGGAAATTAAGCAAATGTCTGTAGATTTGGTTTAGAGAGATTAAATAAGTGTCTGTAAATTTGCTTTAGAGGAAATTAACCAAATGTCTGTAAATTTGCTTTAGAGGAAATTAAGCAAATGTCTGTAAATTTGCTTTAGAGGAAATTAAGCAAATGTCTGTAGATTTGGTTTAGAGAGATTAAATAAGTGTCTGTAAATTTGCTTTAGAGGAAATTAAGCCAAATGTCTGTAAATTTGCTTTAGAGGAAATTAAGCAAATGTCTGTAGATTGTGTTTAGAGAGATTAAATAAGTGTCTGTAGAATTTGCTTTAGAGGAAATTAACCAAATGTCTGTAAATTTGCTTTAGAGGAAATTAAGCAAATGTCTGTAAATTTGCTTTAGAGGAAATTAAGCAAATGTCTGTAGATTTGGTTTAGAGAGATTAAATAAGTGTCTGTAAATTTGCTTTAGAGGAAATTAAGCAAATGTCTGTAAATTTGCTTAGAGGAAATTAAGCAAACGTCTGTAGATTTGGTTTAGAGAGATTAAATAAGTGTCTGTAAATTTGCTTTAGAGGAAATTAAGCAAATGTCTGTAATTTTGCTTTAGAGGAAATTAAGCAAATGTCTGTAGATTTGGTTTAGAGAGATTAAATAAGTGTCTGTAAATTTGCTTTAGAGGAAATTAAGCAAATGTCTGTAAATTTGCTTTAGAGGAAATTAAGCAAATGTCTGTAGATTTGGTTTAGAGAGATTAATAAGTGTCTGTAAATTTGCTTTAGAGGAAATTAAGCAAATGTCTGTAAATTTGCTTTAGAGGAAATTTAAGCAAATGTCTGTAGATTTGGTTTAGAGAGATTAAATAAGTGTCTGTAAATTTGCTTAGAGGAAATTAACCAAATGTCTGTAAATTTGCTTTAGAGAGAGATTAAGTAATTGTCTGGAAGTTTGCATCCTTCCAAATCGGTACGACAATACTTTGTAAATTCACTTGGTGTTTAAACTGTCATAGATTTACCATATGTGCAATGAAATTTGATAAGATCGCTATGTCGCTTACCTAATTCTTCCGGACATAAAGTATGTAATTGGAGTATTCAATTTAGTTTGTTTAATCTGCTGTGAAGTTCCTTGTAATTAGAGCGTGTTATCTAAGGTTCCATTTCTGTTGTAAGTGCCCATGTTAATATCTTATGTTTATGCGACCAATGTTTTCTAATTCGTTATACCCGTCATAACGTTTTTATACATCTGGAATATTTAAGTTGTCTTATTGACTTTGGGTTCTGGATAATTTGTTTACTCATAATCCTGTCCACATTAGAATATACCCACATAAAAATATGTCGATAACGCTGAGTGAATTTTATTATTTCTGAACTGTTAATATTCCTTATCCTATTAAAGACCTCTGAACAACCTAATTCACACATAGAAAGCGTGAATAGTTGATAATATATAACATTGCAAAGTAATGACAGAAAAAATAAATAAATGTTCTATTTTTTAATATGTAGTTTATCTTGTTGCAGAATGTTATATAGTACAGGAACACGTGTCAGAGTAAAACTATTTATTTTATGTATTGAGAGAGAGAGAGAGAGAGAGGAGAGAGAGAGAGAGAGAGAGAGAGAGAGAGAGAGAGAGAGAGAGAGAGAGAGAAACTAACGTTGCTGCAGCATCCGTTTATGTACAAGGAGAGAGAGAGAGAGAGAGAGAGAGAGAGAGAGAGAGAGAGAGAGAGAGAGAGAGAGAGAGAGAGAGAGAGAGAGAGAGAGTTAA
>NW_027170665.1:97852-100352 GCF_036898095.1 Palaemon carinicauda
GGCACGCCCCTATTTGGGTGGTCGAGGAAGTGGGGGTTTCTGCATTTCGATGAAAAAAACGTTGTCTTTTCAACTATGATTTTATGTTCTTTTTGGACAATACTAATACGGTTTACTACTGTTTAGGATGTCTAATATTCGTTATGTTATGTCGTATGGATTGTGTGCAAGAGTAAACTAACTCTCTCTCTCTCTCTCTCTCTCTCTCTCTCTCTCTCTCTCTCTCTCTCTCTCTCTCTCTCTCTCTCTGGTAATCGAATACAAGGATAAGTTATAAAATCCCTCAAGACTTTCAAACTAATTCGCTCTACCCAAGAGAAATGGAGTCCGCTGATGGATTAAAAAGTTTGAGACATCCAAATTCCTTGTAACTCTCTCTCTCTCTCTCTCTCTCTCTCTCTCTCTCTCTCTCTCTCTCTCTCTCTCTCTCTCTCTCTCTCAAAGACAGCAGGCCCTTGAAATGCTCACGCGTAGGTTCACAAGCAATGCAGCTCCTTCCCCCAGCAGGAGAGGAGAGAAAAAGGATGCACGTTCGCTCTTGCTGGGAGATATTCATCGACGTCCCCTTGTGCCAGGGAGGACCAGGCTGAATATTGATGGGGCGTGGGTGTGAGGGTGCCCTTGTAAGGTGCCCTGCTGTTGTAGCACAAAGGGAAGACTCCCCGAGGGTCAGCCAGGTCTTCTCTCTTATCATTCCGTGGGACTCGGCCCCCTCCGGTATCATCGGGCGAGATGCGCACTTCAGCGGTAGTTGAGCGAAAGGACCTCCCATTTGTTTCTCTTCGGGAGATCATTTCAACGCCGTCGCGCTTTCTCAACCGAAGGGGGTTTTCCAAATGAGGTAGGGAGGTGGGTGGTATCCTGCAGGGAATCCTTTTTTTTTTTTTGTAAGGAAGACTCCTCTCGTAGGCTTGAGAGAGAAGGCTTCCCTAGTATGGGATCCTCTCACTCCTTTTGCCGTTTTTAGGTCCCTCGGTGGGCCTTTGTCTCGGATGTCCCTAATTCGGTATCTACCGTTGAAGACCATTGTCTCTTGTCTTCCGGATGCACCGATGATGGTTATGGCTATGGCGATGGCCCCGGAAGGATGAATCCTAAAGTAGATGAATGAAGTGATGAAGGGTCGGAAAAGAGGTCCTTAGAGCCTTATCATAATATATCTAATGGGGAGGAAAATATTAACTCGTGCTGGGTCACTGTTTACTTGAGCTTCTCGTTTCCGGTTTTCCGACCGTTTTCCTCTGTGATGAAATCGGTTAGCAGGTTTTTTTAAGAGGATGTGGATGGGTAATCTTAAATCCTTACCATCTCTCTCTCTCTCTCTCTCTCTCTCTCTCTCTCTCTCTCTCTCTCTCTCTCTCTCTCTCTCTCTCTCTCTCTCTCTCTCCATGTTGAAAAAATAGAGACATATTATTTATATTATTAGCTAAGCTAAAACCCTAGTTGGAAAAGCAGAACTATAAGCCCAAGTGCTCCAACAAGGAAAAACAACTCTGTTAGGAAAGGAAATGAATAAACTACAGCAGAAGTAATGAACAATTATGATAAAATATTGTAAGAAATAATAAATCTAGAGAATGCAACTTGAAGTTCACCTTATTAACTGACCCAAGATATATTGCAATGCCGCGAGGTAGATGCCTCCAGACCCGAAACGAAATATAAATAGCAGCAAGAGATTAAAGGGTCTTTATGAAGCTCACCCACGCGTATCTCTAATGAGGTGTCTCGCACAAAGGGTTCAACCACTCAGGTGTCCGTTGTCTTCCCCATCTCAAATCCCAATCAGGTGTTCAGAATCACATCTCGTCCCCTTCATCTCCCCTTATCTGCAAAACAATACGCCCCAGCGGGGCCCTGTATACGTAAGCAGGGGGCGGTGTCCCCTCTCTCACAATGAGATGACGAATCTTTTCTGCCAGTGATGTTCCTATTATTATGTCCTTTTTTTCTTCTTTGTCTTTCCTTTGGTTCCAGATGCCAAAGGGTGCTTTGGCCCCCTGTGGGTTAAGGACTAACCGAAACACGTCGCCACGACTTTGAATAAATTTATCTCTTTAATGAAAGTTGAAAATTTATTCGACGAGGCTTTTCCCTTTCAAGCATTGGATTAACTTCTGTAAACCTTTATGTTCTTTGCCTTATTTGTTTATCTTTGTGGTTCTTACGCCACCCTTTTTTTCATTTCCTTCCACCCCTAGTGCCAATGAATTCGTGTATTTTCCCGAGCGCCCCCTGCGTTTCTCCACCCCATTACAATTTTTTCCAATGTTTATCAAAAACAAAGATGGCGCCTCTTATTGCGCCCCTCACTGGGACGCTATTTTTAGGGGAGGCGCCCCCCTGCACTTGGATGTTCTCAGGTATATTAGAGATAACAGGGTGAGCACAGCCGGGTCTCCGGCCCACCAGCCGACAGGCAAACCGATTCCGGTGCCACTTGTGTCACTCTCGTCGAGGGAGACCCATAGACAGTGGCCGTTGGATCTTCGCGGGTGTC
>NW_027170665.1:107852-115352 GCF_036898095.1 Palaemon carinicauda
CCGTAATATCAGTCCCTAACGTCAATATTTCCGTTTTTAAAACGGTAAATGCCTGGCAACATTTCAGGATTTTTACCGTATTTTTTCCCGGTATTTTTTTAAGTGTATCTCAACAATTCTCATCATAATTTATATACAACGACAACGGTTCATCTCGATATTATTTTTCTTTCAGTTGATTTGAACACATCAACGCTTCACCTCGAAACTTGACCACATTGGTTTATATACACTTAAAAATTTGCCGTAAATACTGTAAAAATCCTGGAATAAATGTTGCCAGGTATTTACCGTTTTAAAACAGATGCGTTGATGTAAGGGAGTGATATTACGGTCACCAACCCGTAAAAGATAATAACAAAGTAGGGTAAGATTAAGGTCGCATGTATTTTACTGAAATACGGCTGAGAACTATATTTTTTTACAGAGAATTTCGGATTAAAATTATAGGTTTTTAATAGTATATATATATATATATATATATATATACTACAACAACAACAACAATGAAGTGTTTCTGGTCCACTGCAGGACAAAGGCCTCGCGCATGTCTTGGGTTTGGCCATATTTATCATCACGCTGGCCACTGCGGATTGATGATGGAGGGAGATTTTCGTCTGATCGCTCACAGTAAACCAACCTAGTATGGGTGGTCCTGAGTTGTATATCTTTGCCAATCATGGAGATACGCGAGCCCTTTCACCAAGTTAAGACACATGAAGCGCGTAGTAGAATATGATGAATGGAGAAGTATTGATTTCAAAGCTCAACATAGAGATGACTGGCGAAATTTAACTGAGAACCTTTTGCGTCTATAGGCATAGGGGGAAATGATGATGATATATATAATATATTGTATATTATAGATAGATAGCCAACACAGTCCCTTATGGCTCTCATCAGACTTCTAATTCATGAAAAATATACCAATACATAATCAATAATATTTCAGTGGCCTCTGTCCTCTAGATAAGGGTGAAAGAGACTCTTCAGCTATGGTAAGCAGCTCTTCTAGGAGAAGGACACTCCAAAATCAAACCATTGTTCTCTGGTCTTGGGTAGGGCCATAGCCTCTGTACCATGGTCTTCCAATGTCTTGGGTTAGAGTTCTCTTGCTTGAGGGTACACTCGGGCTCACGATTCTATCTCATTTCTCTTCATGTTTTGTTAGAATCTTTATAGTTTATATAGGAGATATTTATTTTAATGTCCTTTCCTCCCTGGGCTATTTTCCCTGTTGGAATCCCTTGTATTATAGCATCCTGCTTTTCCAACTAGTGTTGTAGCTTAGTAAATAATAATAATAATAATAATAATACTAAAGCTGAGAAAAATCCTGCAACAATCCCAGCTGGCTTAAAACTACTAAGGGAAAACACGCCTCGTTAAGAGCCCCTAAGCACTAAACAACCATTCAACCCGACAATGCCAAGTCGTTGGGAGTCGACAATCAGTTAAAGAAAAGAGTTTTAGCGTTTTTAACTATCTATTGGCAATCGGGTTATCTATAGCTAGTTAAGTGTCGCTTATTTATCCGGCCCCCACATGGCCACAGATCACACGTCCCCAGGGATGCGATTCTCTCTAATTGATATCCAGGATTCCCTGCCACTTTTATGGCTGCTCGCCGCCGCCGCTCGCATACTCAATGTTCCTCGGAAGGGCGTTGTGGATGTGGGAGTGGGGGGGTGGGGGTGGGGTGGAGAGTTGTAATGAAGTACTGTAGTACTGGTAGTAGTAGTTGTCGTGTTAGTAATAGCCACAGTAGTACTTTATGCTTGATTCTTATAATTAAGGGGGTTAAATAGTGATAGTGGTGGTAGAAGTTAATATTCTATATACGAAATTTCTATATTACGGATTTGTGTTGAAAATACTGGTATAAAATGTTAAGGGGGGGGGGGGGTGTTAATAGTTGTGCCGTACTTTAAGTAGTGGTACGGTAATATTAATTGCAGCAACATCAGTGGTAGTGGTAATAGTAGTAATAGTTTTGGTAGTAGTTGTAGTAATAATAGTAGTGGTAGTAGTTGATGTTAGCTTAGAATGTGGAAAGAGAGTTGATGATCAATGCAAATGAATGAATGAACGAAGTAAAAAAGAGGTTACAACATAGAGATGGGAAAAGAAAAACCGTCAGCATTTTCAATATCTTTGTTTTTGTTAAACGGATCGATTTAGAAGCAACTAGAGGAGCACTCAGTAGAGAGCATGCCTTCGCCACGCCAATCAGTTTTATTTTGCTCTTAACCTCACTGTGTATTTGTACTTCTATGTATTTTCTTCAACTTGGGTCACACCTAACGTGTCTACCAAGTTTCGTTAAAATTGGTTCCGCAGTTTTTGCGTAATGTTGTTCACACACAAAAAAGAAAAAAAAATATTATTAAAAATCAAAAAGATTATACTAACAAAATATTTGAAATTTATTTAACATTAGGATTATTTCAAAAGTACTGCTGCCTGCTTGTACTTAGATGTACTTAATACAGAATGTTACAGATTCATCCTTGGGTCATAACCAACATAAGTCACCAAGTTTGGTCAAAATCGCTACAGCAGTTTTTGTGTAAAGTTTCTCACAAACAAATAAATATATAAACAGACGGGTGAATTAAAACCCTTCGCAAAATTGTCGATTTTGGTGAAGGCAATGAAACTTCAACGGAAGAAATATCATTATATTACCCGAAGTGACTCCAAGCGGATTCCCACTGCGTAAGCGTAATCCTTTAAGAGAAGCTCTTATGAAAACCGTAATTTTCATAATGCTTTCTATAATTCGAAGTCATCCATCACGTGACGGGGCTACCGCGCCGTTTGGGGGTTGCTCTTGAAAAATGACAGGCGGGGGAAGCGAAGTAATAACGGGGGTGACGTGGGTCAGGCCATTTCTTGTTTTGCGGTTTTGCCAGGTTCCTTCTGGTGTGCCCTACGTCGGCGTCAGCCGATGATGTATGGACTAGACGCCTCGATGACGTCCGCAATTTACTCTATGGTTGAGCAGTCATAGAAATGGACGTCTTGCTCTTCCCCGCTACAATGCCTCTCGCCGGGAGAGCAACTCTAGTCTCATCTTCCCTCCCTCCCTCCTTGGTTTTGTTTCTAGGAAATCGCTCGAGAGCTTTCTCCGCGTACCGGGACTTTGGATCCTCGCCATTTTGGAAGAGGGTGTGTGTCGTAGATGCGTGTGATATTGTTCTTGTTGTATGATTAGGAAGAGCAGAAGGATTTGTTTATTTCAGTGTTTAAAAATCGTTTATGATATAACGTTAAAGGTATTATATTTGTTCAAGATAAGTAACAAATAAAATCTAGATCTACGTTAATGGAATTTTCTTTTGCTCCATTAGGTATTGGATAACAATGCCTGTAACAGATCATAAACTTATAGTATATAATTGAAGATTTTCAGAGTTTTGAAATAAGAAAAAAAAAAGACAATCTAAATATTTAGGTATGTAATCAATGTGGTCCTTTTCACTGTTCTATCTAATTTCTCTTCCTCTTGTTTTGTTAAAGTTTTTATGGTTTATATAGGAAATATTTATTTCAATGTTTTTGCTGTTGTTGAAATATTTTATTCTTCCTTGTTTCCTTTCCTCTCTGGGCTATTTTCCCTGTTGGGGCCCCTGGGCTTATAGCATCCTGCTTTTCCAACTAGGGTTGTAGCTTAGCATTTAATAATAATAATAATAATAATAATAATAATAATAATAATGAAATATTTGATAAGCATTTGATATTAGGAAACTTGCAAATGGTCAAGCATGTTTGAATCTTTCTACATTTATTCACATTTATGAAATTAACTTTTCTCATATATCAAAACGGTATGTTTCAAATCAATATGCTTTCGAAGGTTTCTCATGTCATGTTTAAATTCCCGTTTTCATTATTTGAATTTCCTGAAGAATGAAAATAAATCCTTGCAGGAGGGTATCACCATTTGACAACCCTTAAACTTTCTTAGGGAGATCTAATCTAAATAACTTATTATTATTACTATTATTATTATTATTATTATTATTATTATTACTACTACTACTACTAGGTACGCTACAACCTTAGTTGGAAAATAAGGATGCTATATGGACAAAAGCTCCAACAGGAAAAAATAGCCCAGTGAGGAAATAAGTAAATAAATAAACTTTATGACAAGTAATGAAATAGAATAGAAAACTTAACATTTTAAGAACAGTAACAACATTAAAAGACAGTTCATATTTAATTTATAAAAAGAGACCTATGTCAACCGGTTCATTATAAAAACATTTGCTGCAAGTTTGAACTTTTGAAGTTTCTTCTTAATTTACATATAATGAGAATTACAGATAATAGATGGGCATTAAGAATAATAGAATGGGTCCCTAGAGATTGCAGAAAGAAGCAGGGGAAAGAAGAGAAGATGATGGATTGTCGAGCTAAGAAAATTTGCGGGTATAGAATGGTATAGAAAGACCATAATCAGACGCGAGTTGAATGACATGTCTGAGGCCTTTGTTCTGCACTGGACGAGTAACGGCTGATGGTGAGATGAATTTGCATCTTAAAATAAAAACCTGATTTGAATTTTTTGGTTTTGCTGTTATATTCATATCCAAAAGATCACTGATAGCATTAGACTTATTTTTTATTATATGGACATTGCCTAAAAACTTGCTTGGTGCTGGGTATCATCATCATCATTATTATCATCTATTGGAGCAAAGGGCCTCGGTTAGATTTCGCCAGTATCTTCATAGTCCTCAGTCATGTAGGCCTTGGTCTCCCAACTTTTCTAGTGCCTCGTGGAGCCCACTTAAACGTTTGGTGATATAGCCTCTCTTTGGGAGCACTAAGAGCATGCCCAAACCATCTCCATCTACCCCTCATCATGATCTCATCCGCCTATGACACTCGAGTAAGCTCTCTTACAGTTTTATTTCTAATTTGTTTTTATAATTTGATGAAATTAATACGAACGTTGTGATTCGTTTTCTGCTTATTATTTTTACCCTAAAATATTAACTTAGCTTTTTGAAATAATCTAGTAAAACTTGCAGATATACCTTAATGCAGTCTCCTAATTTAGGTTAGTAAGTTTCCTTTGTAAAGGAATGCCCTTAAATCTTCATTGGTATGATGTAAAGGATGTTCTATAGTATTTTAACATTAACTAAATATTTTTTTTTTTTTTTTTTTTTTTTTTTTTTTTTTTTTTTTGCATGTTGGCACATTAATATAAACCACAGGCTACTGTGAGATTATCATTTTGAGTAGAAACGTGGATGTGGCTGCTAAAGTTATGAAGATGGCCGTAAAGATAACCCTTCAAGTTTAAAGGGTGGTCAAAATTGCGCGTTTTCTCCGACCCCAATAACTATCTAACAAAAAAAGGTGTTATTGGAAATGAAATCTTGACTTGGACTGATACGTAGTCATGTTCTTTAATCAGGAGATGGCTCAGTATGAAGAGTAAGTAAAATGAAGTTAAGGGTACATAATGAACCAATTGTGTTGATGATACATTCTCACAAAATACATAAAGCAATTGTTTTTTTTTAAAATTCGCAAACACACACACACACACACACACACATATATATATATACATATATATATATATATATATATATATATATATATATATATATATATGTATATATATATATATATATATATATATATATATATATATATATATATATATATATATATATATATAATGATGATGTGTGGGTGTGTGTATAAATGACTGCTTTTATTGTGGTTGTAGTATACAGTACATATATACGTGTGTATGCATAATATATGTCGATGTATGCATGTATACTTTTATTTTTATATTCATGCAATATATATATATATATATATATATATATATATATATATATATATATATATATAATATGGTAATTATTATTGATCTCTAAACTGAACGTGAGACTTGTGTTGCTAGCCAAACATATTTGATGAGAGAGAGAGAGAGAGAGAGAGAGAGAGAGAGAGAGAGAGAGAGAGAGAGAGAGAGAGAGAGAGAGAGAGAGAGAGAGAGAGAACCAAATAGGGGTTTTTAGACGGCAATCGTAGAAATTATTCCATAGATAAAAAAGTCCAACGTCAACCACATTTGAAGAATGGGATAATTGCATACGGTTTGGGGCATAGTGGGCTACAAACACCATATCATCACGATGCCACGGCCTTTTCGACGACGGTTTGGGGCATAGTGGGCCACCAATACCATATCATCACAATACCATAGCCTTTTCGACGACAGTTTGGGGCATAGTGGGCCACCAACACCATATCATCACAATGCTATAGCCTTTTCGACGACGGTTTGGGGCATAGTGGGCCACCAACACCATATCACAATGCCATGTTCTTTTCGACGACGTGCGAATATTTTTTAAGCTAAGTATGAATGTATATTAACATTTAGATATTTTATCTTTAATCTATACGCCTTTTTTTTTTGGAAGGATAGATTTTTCTTTTGTAGGTAATTTTTTTTTTTTTTTTTTTTTCTTTTTTTAAGGCAAATAAATTATACGAGGCTCTTACTCTTATACCTGCTTCCCTCAGGAATGACCACGGGGTTATAGACACCTAGAGTGTTTGCTATTACATGGTAGCTCATGCGACGCGCTGCTATGGTCAAGGTATTCCGCCACCGACCTTCTGAAAAGAGGTTAGCTTTTCGATATCAGCTAGTTGAGTTAAAACAACTTGAAACTTGCAAACATTTGAACGTTGTATCACTAAAGGTGGATGTGAATTAGTATATTTCCTAGTAACTAACATTAACCAAATTGTCGTCAAGTTCGATAATACAGTAAATTGTACTTTCCAGATGTTACTTGAGTGTTACTAGATTTTGTATACGGTAAAAGTAATAATGGTAAAACGGGTATAATTTCTAGTTTGTCAACTACAATTCTTTAAATTTTCAGAAAATTATTTGATAGGACTGAGCCGATGGATAAGTACTTGATACTTTGCCAATAGATCACACATTCTTTTATGAATTTTTTAAAATATTAAGATAAGTCATCGTTATTAGGCAGTCGGTCAAAGATGAAAGTTCTAGCTTTATAAACTCTAATCATCCTTCATCTATTAATGATAGTTTGGTTTATTGCTTTCATTTAAGGTTCCACAAAATGTTAAATGGAAAACACTGGACGTTATTGAAATAAAATTCCTCCATTTATTTTTTTTCTCCAGAAAATACAGCAATTAAAACTTGCGGTATCATGCAAAGACTCTCTCTCTCTCTCTCTCTCTCTCTCTCTCTCTCTCTCTCTCTCTCTCTCTCTCTCTCTCTCTCTCTCTCTTTTTTTATATATATATATATACATACACTCATACATTATATATATATATTTATATATATATATATATATATATATTTATATATATATAAATAAATATATATATATATATATATATATATATATATATATATATATATATATATGCACATATATTTATATAATGTGGGTATTTGTGCGT
>NW_027170665.1:122852-127852 GCF_036898095.1 Palaemon carinicauda
CAAAGATCGGAAATTTCAGTCGGCGAAATGTAACGTTACCCCTGGCGGCCATTGTGAGAAGCCATGCTGCGTCCACTCTGCCTCCTGGTGGTCGACACGAGAAACTCTCCACGCAGGGCCTACTATATAAAAATTGTAGGCGGGAGGCTTGCCTTTTATCCCTCTGTAGCAGCTGTTATCCATTATTTGGTGTGCTTTTTATTAGTGACCGACGGGGTAGCTGACAGCGTCTCCCCGCTTGGTTCTCTTTCGGCTATAATTCTATCGCACTGAATTTGCACATTAATGGCGAAATGATTTTTTATCTCCAAAATGAATCGGGCACTGGCTCTCCCTAGCCACGGTTACCTAGGCTCTATCATCATGAATTTCCACCGTCCAAAATATAAGTGTTGGTGTTATCTCTTGGAAGAAGCTTTAAGTGTCAGACCTGATGTTATGTACTGGAGAGGTTTGCGCTTCAGAAAATCAGATAAGAATACAGTAGTATGTGTTTGTGTGTATATATGTGTATGTATGTATGTATGTATGCTCATGCGTCTTTGTTCTTATAATTGTACATATGAGGAGGTGTCAGTGAAGATTCTGTCATTTTATCTTAGGAAGAATTACTTAACGCTTTTCAATTCTCAATGGACAGTAGTTATCATCATATCAAAGATCCTAGTGATAAAGAGAATGGTGTTTGGATATATATATATATATATATATATATATATATATATATATATATATATGTGTGTGTGTGTGTGTGTGTGTGTGTGTGTGTGTGTGTGTGTGTGTGTATGTATATATATATATATATATATATATATATATATATATATATATATATATATATATATATATATTATATATATATACATACATATATATACATATATCTATATATATATATATATATATATATATATATATATATATATATATATATATATATATATAATATACAGTATATATATATATATATATATATATATATATATATATATATATATATATCGTTTTTAAAGTCATTTATTTTCAATTCCATCACATTGTATAAAATGTTTGAAAAATAAATAATCATTACAAGTCTTACACAGAAATATCCTGGAGAACAGTTTTAAAAATAGCAATTTTTCCAGAAATATCATGGAAGAATTGTCACCATATTTTTTGCGACATTAAAATATATATATATATATATATATATATATATATATATATATATATATATATATATATATATATATATATATATATATATTATTTTTATTACTAAAATTTCATCAAGAAATAGCTTCTTCTCTAAGAGGATGATAGCTGAATAATTGAGACCCGTCCCTGTTAAATATAATCTTTTATACCGAACCAGAAATAATTCTTGATACAAATAGAATGTACAACTTCATACCCGCTTTACCAACATTAGAAGTTTCATCAGTAGTTTGTGGATTCATGTCACATGCATAACTTCAATTCCATCTGTGTTGTATCTTACACAGTCTCTTCCCTGTCAATCCATCCCATTTTATTTATCAAAACTGGTATAGCAGTTATCCCTCCTATATCGTGGTTCATCTGTTGCTCTCAAAGTACATCCCAGTTCACTTACCACTCCCCATGTACATCTCGGATTTAGGGATATATTTTATGTAAGTTTATATTCCAGACTTCTCTTTATATCACGGATTTTTGAGGGCAGATAAGTTTTATATTTTTTATATTTGAATTTTTCTTTTTTAAATAGTCATTTTTGGGGTATAAAATTTATTTATTATATTACAGTAACAAATAGGAATACAGAAATTCAGTTTGGTACCTAGAACTTAATGTAAAGTATACAATTTGTTTATTTTGGAGGGAAAAAGAAAAGCATGAAAAGCGAATCTCAGAAAGCGTGAGGAAGTAGCCTAGCTTGCTTAGATGATTTCGTACAAAGCACACTATTGGCCAGTAGAGGAGATACGACCAATCAGAATCACTCAAATATACCAGTCCATCTTTTTTTTTCTTTTCTACAATTATGTATTGTATTGCTTTCAAACTCTACAATGCCAGGTAAGCATTCTGCACTTAAATTTCTGGCAGTGAACCCAAGCATCGCAGACATCGCTTACTATAGGGGAGAAGATGAAACTCCTTGACATGCTTAAGGAAAGGGAGAAGGTATATGACTGTAAGCCAACATTATGGCAACAACGATATCTACCGTTCAAAAAAATATAACTTTTAACAAAACCATAAAAAGGTGGTAGTTCAAAGCAATAGGGCCATCATGTGGATGGAATTTACATATCTTCAATAGTGATTCTCGATTTTAATTTTTACATTTACGTATATGTAAGGATATGTCCACAGTAAAAGTAAGTTTTAGCTTGAAATGTGTTTAGGAGCGTATAACAAATTTATAAGTGTGTTTGGATGGTTTATAAATGCTTAAATTTATAACTATACAGAAATTAAAAATTATAGAAGTAATGAAAGATAATTACACCATAGATATCTGTATCTACTTCGCTGTTTTTCAGCTATCGCCTGGGCCCTTGGAATGTAATGCACCGTTTGCTGAGGGATAACTATATTCTATTCTGGGTCCATTTTGAGCAACCAATTTTCTTCCAGTTTTAACAAGACTCGACCCCCTAACTGCGTTCTAATCATCTTTTAACCAATAATATTTTTATTTCCAGATTTGCTTATTTTTCCCTTATCTCTCTTGCTCTGTGCCAAGAGTCAATATTCTTTATCTTATTTTTTTGATGTATTATCAGCAACAACAGTATACTTTCACTGAGAAAAGGCGTATCAAAAACTACATGAGCAATTTTGAGATTTTTGAAGGCAAAAATCGTATTTTGCGTTATAGCCTGAATGATTCATTAATAGAATTAACAATTTTTAGCAATTTTACATGTTATACATACACACATACACACATACATCACACACACACACACACACACATATATATATATATATATATATATATATATATATATATATATATATATATATATATGTATATATATACACACATATATATATATATATATATATATATATATATATATATATATATATATATATATATATATATATACATATTTATTTGGAATAAACTTTATACCTATGTTTTTTTTCCTGACTCCAGCTGAGTTGATTCCCACTATTAGTTTTTTTTTTTTTTTTTTTTTTTTTTTTTTTTTTTTTTTTTTTTTTTTATCTGTTGCTTGAGGGTACACTTACGCACACTATTCATTTCCCTTATTTCTGTCCACATTGGGCTATTTTCCCTGTTGGAGTCCTTGGGCTTATATCATCCTGCTTTTCCAACCATGGCTGTAGCTGAGCTAATAATAATAATAATAATAATAATAATAATAATAATAATAATAATAATAATAATAATAATAGATAAGGGAATATTATGTTCACAAAGGTATCGTCATTTTTTAAATACGAGATAGTTTCGCACCTGTAAATCGTAAAAGAAGCTAGAGAGTTATTGGGTCTTTTGACTGGCCAGACAGTACTACATTGGATCCTTCTCTCTGTTTACGGTTCATTTTCCCTTTGCCTACACACACGCTGAATAGTCTGGCCTGTTTTTTTACATATTCTCTTCTGTCCTCATACACCTGACAACACAGATTACCAAATAATTCTTCTTTACTCAAGGGATTACTGCACTGTAATTGTTCAGTGGCCACTTTCCTCTTGGTAAGGGTAGAAGAGACTCTTTAGCTATGGTAAGCAGCTCTTCTAGGAGAAGGACACTCCAAAATCAAACCATTGTTCTCTAGTCTTGGGTAGTGCCATGACCTCTGTACCTTGGTCTTCCACTGCCTTGGTTTAGCGTTCTCTTGCTTGAGGGTACACTCGGGCACACGATTCTATCTTATTTTTCTTCCTATTGTTTTGTTAAAGTTTTTACAGTTTATATAGGAGATATTTATTTTAATGTTACTCTTCCTGAAATATTTTATTTTCCTTTTTTCGTTTCCTCACTGAGCTATTTTCCCTGTTGGAGCACCTGGGCTTATAGCATCCTGCTCTTCTAACTAGGGTTGTAGCTTAGCAAATAGTAATAATAATAATAATAATAATAATAATAATAATAATAATAATAATAATAATAATAATAATAATAATGATAATAATAATAAGAAGAATTATTGTGCACTACCGGGGTTGCCAGTCTTAGCTAGAGAAAATGATCCACAAGGTATAATCTCATTCGATTTATACCTTCCTGTAATTCCTGAAGAGACAGGTACGTCAATTTGGCAAGTCCTAAAACTTTTAGATTGCCATAAAATACTTGTATTACCTAAAACTTTGGACCCTCCAAAGGTTTTTTTTTCATATTCATTGGTAGGTAGTCATGAGTGGATGGTGTTGACTATGGTATTCGTGTCGAATGTGTATGTACATATACTATATATTTTATTTTTGCTAAAAAACTTATTTGCAAGAAATCAAAAAAAAAAAAGGCTTATAATCCTATTAAGAATATCTTGTCCCAAACCTAATTAAAAAGTGTAAGTATGCTAAAAAAAAAATTATTGGCAAGAAATCCAGAAAAAAACTTTGCTTTATAACCCAGATTACAAAAATCTTGTCCAAAACATAATAAAACAAGTGGAAGTATGCTGGAAAAAAAAAAGAATTATAATGCAATTCACGGAAATCTTGTCCAAAACCTAATACAAAATGTGGAAGTAATGTCTTATAATGGAGAGTAGTATTACCCAGCATAAATGTATTCATGCGACCACAAGGAACTGCCCACTCCAAGTTTCCAAATGCGCATACCCAGGTGCTTACTGTACACTCAGTGCTGGAATGCAGCTTAGTCACGCCCACGTCATACTCGGGGTGGTACAGAGCTGCCCATTCTTAAGCACAATGCGCTTGAACATAACTACCATTGCACCCTTTCCGGATTTTAGCATTGCCCCCCCCCCCCCTCCCTTCCCCTCCCTCACCTGTCATTTCCCACTGTTTCTTAAGGT
>NW_027170665.1:132852-150352 GCF_036898095.1 Palaemon carinicauda
ATTTAATTGAGTTTTTATATATGTTTATTATTGCATAGTTATTTAGCATTATTTACTATAATATATATAATTATACATATTCAGTGTATATATATATATATATATATATATATATATATATATATATATATATATATATATATATATATATATATATATAAATATATATGTATATATATATATATATATATATATATATATATAAATATTTACTCTGCATTTGTGTATGTGTGTCTACATTGTACACACATTTAAATATGTATGCAGACATTATTCTAGTATTTATTATTCATTTTAAAGGTATTTTTGGAGGAGAACCGGGGACGTGTTAATGAAGTGTGTTTTTTTTTTTTTTTTTTTTTTTTTTTTTTTTTTTTTTTTTTTTTTTTTTTTTTTTTTTGGGGGGGGGGGGGCGATGATTTTCCCAATTGGGTAATGACCCTCATTTGGAAGTGGATGTTGACTCTCTTTTACTTCCCATTCCATATGCTAATGAACGAGGTGTTTGTCATGGTAGAAGAGAGACCTTCACTTTACCTCGTCCAGGACAGACATACTCTTGTCGTCGGGACATACTCTTGTGGACATACCCTTATTGTTGGGTACTTTGATGTTACTATGGATCAGAATAAAAAACACTTCTACTTATATTTTACTTTATTCACTATCCATACACGTATATAAAGTCACATGCATTCACAGTTTTACGTAAGATATTTTTCTAAATCCTAAACTTCAGTATTTTAGCAACAACTTCCTGGCATCAAATACTCTTTCATAATAATGAAAACAATTGATATTGGATAAGAATCAAACACACTTCAACTTATATTTTACTTTCTTCACTATCCATACTCGTATATAAAATCATATGCATTCACAGTTTTACGTAAAATGTTTATCTAAATCCTAAACTTGTGTATTTTAGCAACAATTTAATGGCATCAAATATTCACTTAAATAATAATGAAAACAATTGATTGTATATTGTGAAAATTATAAGAAAAAACTCAGTTTTGGCTAAAATATTTTTGTAAATCCTAAACTTTTCTATTTTAGCAACAATTTAAGATAAATACTCCCTTACATAACTGTTAAAACTATTTCATACAATTAAAATTATAAATAATAAAGCAACCTAATATTTACATAAGCCAGCTAGATTAATTAATATAACCTATTCTCAATCAAATAAACCTGACACTAAATGTCTTGAATAATTACAATAAACACGAACAAATATAACCAAAGATAACTATAACATAACTATAACACGATACTATATTTTTGTCATAATATCAAAACATGGTTTTTATTCTTTCTTGAAAGTCTTATTCCACTGGCAGATATGACCACATGAATCTCAAAGATAAAGAATACTTCATAATATATATTTTTTTAATTTAAACATTACAATAGTGAAGTGAGATATATATTTGTGTGAGTGCATTTCCGTCTTCAATCCGTTGTGGTGGCCGATGTGGTAACGTCCCTGTCTGGTGAACGTCAGGCTGGGGTTCGAGTCCCGTTCAAACACGTTAGCTTCTTTGGTCGCTGCAACATCACCATCCTTGTGAGCTAAGGATAGGGGGTTTGGGGGAGCCCGGTTAGTCATCAGCAGCCATTGCCTGGCCCTCCTTAGTCCTAGCTTGGGTGAAGAGGGGGCTTGGGCGCTGATCATATGTATATATGGTTAGTCTCTAGAGCATTGTCCTGCTCGATAGGGCAATGTCACTGTCCCTTGCCTCTGCCATTCATGAGTGGCCTTTCAGCCTTTAAACCTGTCTTTTCATATTTTAATATACAGCTGTGATCAGAACATTTCTTTCATTTCTTACAGCCCTCTTTACCCTTACTCTATGACAAAGTTTCCTCTATTTCACTCTCAGCAAAATCTAATCTTTCTATTCTTTACTTGCGTCTTTACTTTTATTTATTAATTAAAGTGATTAAAGTCTCATTAATGGTGGTTTCCAACTTACCCTTTGACAAAGGTTATCTATCTCCTTGTCGTCAGCTTTCTAACTTCTAGGACACCAATCATATCTAGTTTCCAGGACTCACAAGTAAGTCCCTACCAATCCTCTCTGTTGTCTCAAAAACTAATAAATGTAAGGACCTTTGTGTCCCATTACATTTGGATCAGCTCAACATTCCTGAAAAAGAGGCCAAGATTCTATAAACGAATAATGGTAGTAAAATAAATAATAGAATAAAAGTAATTCAAAGCAAACTACTACATTTTTATACATAGAAATGAAGAGTAATATGATTGTCACTGCCTAAAATTCATAGAAACTACGCCTGCTACGATATGAATTATTTACCGCTGGTCTGCATTTAATGTTTTACTTTGTTATTATTAGAATGATAATCTTGATGAAGGATGAACGTTAAAAACTAGGAGGTTTTTAAAGAACCATCTAACACCTTCGAGAGTATTTTAATGTATATATGTGAAGTTGTTCGCAACTATATATATATATATATATATATATATATATATATATATATATATAAATATATATATATATATATATATATATATATATATATATGTGTGTGTGTGTGTATAGATATATATATATATATATATATATATATATATATATATATATATATATATATATATATATATTATATACACACACACATATACATATATATATATATATATATATATATATATATATATATATATATACATATATATACATATATGTATATATATATATATATAGCGTCAGACACTTGCTTTTTATTAATATAAGGGAGATGATAGTCTGTCGTTCTCCTCACGTTCTCCTATGTTTCTTTATAAGACGTCATAATGTTTAATAATATTAATGTTTTTTATTTTTTCTTTGATGTGGATTTTGTGTCATCTTTGTTACGGTGCCTTTTTTTCTACGAAACTTTTTGATTCAGTATTTATCAATTTAATTTTCACATGACCAGTATTATTGATCTAAAACTGGAATTATAAAACTAATTTGAAGAGATTTGATAACCAGAAAACGTAAACCAGCATTGCTGATGGTTGCTCCTAAACATTACTGTATGTGTGGCTACTAATGCACTTAATGTTCTAGAACATAATTTTAAGAAGCACTACTCGGCCACAATCCCATTTTCCATCTTACTAAAGCGTATTTAATGCAAAGATATGTATGCGAGAGTAAATGTATACTGTATATTCTTATATGCGTGTGTGGTGTTTGGTGCTCTGAATCCATCTAGAAGAATTTTAAGAAGCACTACTCGGCCACAATCCCATTTTTCATCTTATGAAAGTGCATTTAATGTAATGATATGTATGGGAGAGTAAATTTATACGTGTGTGGTGTTTGTTGCTCTGAATCTTTCTAGATCAATTTTAAGAAGCGCTACTCACCCACGATCCATTTTCCATCCTATCAAAATGCATTTAATGCAAGGATATGTATGCGAGACTAAATGTATATATCCTCCTGTGCGTGTGTGGTCTAAGGTATGCCAAGGGGACCCATTGTGCGAGGGGATCGTCGAAGTCAACGCTTTGTTGTCCATCGGATTGAAAAGACCACCACTTAACGTCGTTCATTTTACGCGTGTTAACGAACACCACACAACGCTTTTCACATGTACAAACAGACAATCTGCATGACACAGCCACCTGGGAAAAAAAAAGTCCCGCTGTCTTTTCAAGTTGCAGAAGGAACGATTTTGTTCCTTACCGGAGACTCGAACAACAGACTCCGGTGAAGAGTCCCTTTGCCAGCGGAACAAAGCCGTAGTTGATCCTGGTGGCAATGGGAGATTACCCGCGTTAATTCGAATGTGTTCGGTGACGTTGCGCCAAGAGCTTTTATATAATGATGTTTCATTTTTTTTATTTTATAAAAGGATTATATTAAAAGTTTTTTTTCGGAATATATGAGATGAGTCATATGCTTTCTTCCATTATGATGTGGAATCGATTAAATTTGGTACTTAGACATACTACGAAATGAAATGAAAATTCCCACAAAGAATATAACTTCTAAATTACTATGAGGACTAAATATAAATAATCAATAAAGAGAATTTTCACGTAATATTATAACCAAAACGTCCACTTAAAATTTATTCTGTCTCTGGGCAGTATCTGACTTTTCGAGATGTAAATTTCTTATGGGCTCGTGGGAAAGTAAATTCGTAAAATTTCAACTTTTAAGTTTTATGTCTTTTAGTTGTATTTACATTCATGCTAGAGCATATAGCACACGTGCACGCAGACAAATGCATATACACAACGAACATGCACGTGCACATACATACATACTGTATATAATGTGATATATATATATATATATATATATATATATATATATATATATATATATATATATATATATATGTGTGTATATATATAAATGTATATATACTCATATATATATATATAATATATATATATATATATATATATATATATATATATATATATATATATATATGTAGGTATTATATATACATTTGTGTGTAATTCCTATATAATATATGTAATTTTATTTATTCTTATACAATATATATATATATATATATATATATATATATATATATATATATATATATATATATATAGTAAAAAACTTGCTCTTTATTGTATACGGGATATTATTATTATTATTATTATTATTATTATTATTAATAGTAGTAGTAGTAGTAGTAGTAGTAGTAGTAGTAGTAGTAGTAGTAGTATTATAGGGTGTATTTTCCTACGAAACAAGTATACGCGTATACATCAATATTTCCTCTCGTAAGGAGTTAGTACTGCAATCACACTTCACACAGTGCGCTGTAGGAATTAGTTAATAGTATTTGCAACGAACCTTCGTTGTCTAGCTGCACTTGCTGTTTATTCATATAGTTTACCTCCGTTCTTGCTTCCTGTCTTCCTTATTTTTGCCCAACATTATTCATCTTTTAAAGGCTGCTCATGAATGGCAGAGGTAAGGGACAGTGATATTACCCTGGTTAGCAGCAGAATGCCCCAGAGACTGACTATATACACAAATGATCGATGCCCAAGCCTCCTCTCCACCCAAGCTAGGAGAAGGGAGGACCAGGCAATGGCTGCTGATGACTCAGCACGTAGACCAATATGCTCCCCCAAAAACCCCATCCTTAGCTCACAAGGACGATGAGGTTACAGACTCTGCAAGAAACTATCGAGCTAGAGTGGGCCTAGAACCCAAATTCGGTAAATCGCTATGCAGGGAAATTTTTAATAGGTCACCCCAACACTTCAGTTTAACTCTTAGTGTTTTAACGTAGATCCTCACGGGCCCAAGCGCCGGTCTAAAATAGCCCTAAATATAAATCCCATCTATCAACATTCCTTTAAATTACCTCTTTACAGACTCGCAAATGTTGAACAACTTTAAAGATGATATTTTTACACGTTTAATGCTTGAGAAAAAAGGGAACTTGATCAGTATCTGAATGATAATTGTAGGTATCGAAATAAATACTCATAGCCGTCAATGATGATTTTATATAATCAGTTTTATTATGGACATCGTTTAGACCTCTGGGTGACTTCATCTTTTGGGCATATTGTAATACAGTGCCTCTTGAGTATCCCAAAGCTGTTTAGCTTTACTTTCGTGAGGTTAGTATTCCTTAATAGATAGATTTTTGACACCGTAGCACACCTAACATACATTAATGTTTCTCTTTTGCCTTGCTTACTTCTCGCTAAATTTAATACATATTATTTGCTCGAAATTCTTGAGTTGTTATAAAATTTCATAAGAAAGCTTAGTTACTGATATGAATTTTAAGGTATGCAAATAAAATAGATTTTTTTTTTTTTTGCTATGCCTTATAGAGTATGGTGTATCTGTGTATGAAAAAAGTGTGAGTTTTGAAATGATCATGCGCTTTGGGTGTATTTTACTATTATTGTTTTTACACCTTTTTTGTGAAGACAAATTGTCAATAATTGCAACAATGACAGTCTTGTTTCCATTCTCCCTGCGATCTCTGAGACAGACAAAAATTAGTTTCATTTCTTTACATCTTGTCAAACTGGAAACAATTCAGTGCTTGGGATGCTTTTACTTGTATGATTACCCATTTATAAGATAGGTTTAACAAATTGGGGTCTATAGCAGTCTAAACTTATTCAAAAAGGTTCTAGCACTGTATTCGACTATCATCATCATATCTTATTGCGCCAATGTCGAACCCACAGGAAAGCGTTATCGTTTGCTTCCTTGAGGTTTTGTTTTGAGCAATGAGAGCCCAGTGGGTACTCTCGTAGGATGTGTTCCATTGTTAGTGTTAGAGTGCCAGTAAACAGCATGACTTATTAAGCTCTGGGTGCTTATACACATGGCATGATCTTGCCAGACTGGTGCAAAGAACTCTGCAGTAGAGTAACAAAGTTCCAGAGCTGTTTGTCTCTGACTCTCAGGGTCTGCGTTCGCCAGGTGGTCATGACGAGTTTGCTGAGGATTTTATTCCTAGTTGTTACTTTATGTTTGCTTTTATTTGTATGCTCTTTAAAGGCGAGTGTTTTGTCAAGGATGACACTTAAGAAGACTGGGTAGTGGTGATTTTCCAGTTTTTGTCATCCCATTTGATCTCTAGCTATCTGTTTGCCTGGCAGTTGTTCAGGTAGAAGGCACACAGGTTTTTCTTAGATTAGTACAGAGGTGCTACTTTTTGTAGTAGCTGGAGAGGGTAATCAGGGCACTTGACAGTCTTCGATCATGGTAAAGGAATATGATTGTGTGGAAATCCACAGGACTTCTGCATATATGTACCTGTGGATATTCTGGTACTATGGTTGGTCATTTGCATATATGTTAAATAGCATCGGTGCAAATGCTGACCCTTGTGGAAGGCCGATGTTCTTTATCATTCATCTGCTTTTCCAGTCACCCATTTCTACAAAGAATCACCAATTGGTAAGCAATGATTCTATTATGTGGACTATGCTGGTTTTCCGTATAGTTTGAGCCATCTTCAGAAGGAATGCTATATGGTTTACAGTGTCATATGCTACCATAAGGTCGATAAAGACTGTACAGAAGATTTGACTGCAGCAGGATGAACTTGGTCTAAAGTCAGATTAGTCTGTCGACAGTTGTTCTTTAACAGTTGGTTGGATACGGCCTAGGATAATTCGTTCTGATAATTTGTACAGGGTGCACAATAAGGATATTGGTCGATAGCTTTTAGGGAGGATGGATATTTTCCTGGTTCCAGCAAGGCTACTTCTCTCGCTCTTCTCCAAATCTTGGGGATTTGGTAGGTTGTTGCACAGGAATCGAATAGCAACAGGAGTCATGCTTTTTTATTTGTCTCCAAAAATGTAAGATCATTTCTGTTGTTATGCAGTCTCATTTTCTTTAGGTAACCCCGTCCCTAATTTTTGAAGCTGGCCATTCAGCAGCAGTTGGTGCACTACCTGGTTAGTGGTTCTTTTTCATGTTCAGTTTATTGATGGTTGCCTAGGCTTTTTTGCTATTATGGGTCATGCCTTTGGAAGTTAGGACTTCATGCCAGTGTTCTTTTCATTCATTGATGTTTGAGGCTAGAAGTGCCTCTCCAAGTTCCAGGGTACTTTCAGCAAAGGGATCTTCGTTATATGTCTGTATGTACTTCTTTTACAGCTCTTTTTATTGCTCATTGAAACCTACAATGTAGCTCTTTCTGCAGCCTCTAAGAATACGTTTCTTTGAAACTTCCCAAACTGGTGATTGAAAGTCATTGTAGTGCTTTGGGATTGGGCTTATATTATATGTTCACAGTTTCCAGGGGTGACCGAAAGCTCTCCCAATTCGCGTTGTGCAAGTTGAATTTGGTTCTGGGTTTAGTTTGTCTGGGTCTGATCACAGGTTTTGTGTTGGTTATTAAAGGTCGGTATTGTGATTTTCGTATAAGGTTGCTAAGTCTAGGTTATATCCCCGTCTCCAGCCTGCGCTCTGAAAGGATACATTATCCTTTGCATCATGCAAGAGTGTTAGGTCGTGTGTTTCGGCCCGGTTCTCAACAGCCTCGCCATCACTCGTTGTATAGCTGTATCCCCAGATGGTGCTGTGGCTATTTAAAGTCACCAATAAGAAAGCATGCCTTGTTTCTTCGTTGGTGTGTTTGTGGCCATGTGAAGTTTGTTGTTGGTGGTTTATACACATTCGTGATACTAATGTGATCAGTGTCCACCTGGAGGTTTTCAGCCTGTCAACTGAGATGTCTTTGCTGTTCTGGATGATGGATTTATCCTGGGTAATGATTGCACTTCCATGGACAGGACTTGAGTGGGATATTACTAGGTGCATGCCAGGTATTCTTGACAGAACTAGATCCATATGTGTCACCTTTAGACAGTATATCTGCTCTGTAGTTGGCAAGAATTTACGATTTGGTTGCAGATATTCCTTCGCCATTAAAGCTTATGGTTCTGTAATTGGTCATCATCTTGTTCAGGGGTTGAAGGTTTATTTTTTACCACCCCGTTATAGGTTTGGCATGTGGAGGTTTGTTATAAAGCTCATGAATAATTTTGTTTCTCAGGCACCAGATATTGTATGTTAAACATATTTATGGTAAGCCGAGGCCCACCCTTTTGGGTGTTTCACAGGGCAATGTTATAGTACCTTTCTCCATAATCCAAAAGATGTGGCTTCCTGCATTAGTGGGAACTATGAAAGAATCATTGGCCCAATGATGTAAGCAGTTTGGATGAGGCTGAGCACCAGCAAAACCAATACCATTATGATATGCTGATGTAATTATGTTACTATTCTATGGTTCTATATGCATTTGAAACACTGTTTTTCATTATATTAAAATGTTTACAATTATTCTTAAATTCAACTACGTTTTTTAGCACTTAAGACATTATACTTAGCTCTACCAGAAACACCTGTCAGAATTGCTAATACTTCTTATACCTTATATAGAGGGTAACATTTAAGACCATGTGATTCTCATCTTTTGTCTTGCATAGGTCATAGAGACAGCGGTTGTCTCTTGCTTTACGACGTTGATCTTGTTATCGGCAAGAGATTTCTTTCCATCTTTCAAAACCCTTACTTCAGTTGACAATCTATTTTCTCCCAGCAGGCCTATTGCCGGGGTCATTGGAGTGAAAGCTTACTACCCATTCACAGTGCCAGCTTCCATATTTTGTTGTGGGGCTACAATGGCTATTGAAAAGGTCTTCTATTAACTTAACGCCCCAACCTTTGACTTACTCTGACTGTGTTTCCCTTTTTTTTCATTGTTACTTTCCGTAAAGTTTTTCTCCAAATACTTAATGACAAGTTCAAGTGTCTGCCATCCATAAACTTCATCACTTCAACTTCTAAGGTTTCCATTTATACCCATAACCTGAGACATGCTTCTTCGCCCATTCCACAGAAAATTGAAGAAAAGGATTAATTTTCTCATTGTTAGTATCATTATGACAATTATCTTTCTTGTTATTTTGATAATGCCTATTATTGTTGTAGTTGCTTTTGGTACTATAGTTATTTTATAAAAAATTCTTAGGGACTACCTATTTGACAGGAATTTTAAGGATTTATTTGGAATCATCTATTTTGTGTGTTCTTTTGAGAGAGAGAGAGAGAGAGAGAGAGAGAGAGAGAGAGAGAGAGAGAGAGAGAGAGAGAGAGACCCTCTTTAATACCAAACAATAGTATTCACGTATTCTTCTTGTCATGATGATCATCATCGTCGTCGTTTTCGTCTTTAGCGTATCATCCTTTCGCTTTTTTTTTTTTTTTTTTTTTTTTTTTTTTTTTTTTTTTTTTTTTTAATCCTCTCCTGTCTGCCCGTCTGTACACCTCAGAAATCCTGTGTTGGACGGAGAAGTCACTACACCTTCACACCCTTTGGCTGGACACAAGGCTCGCATTCTTAGAGGCATTCTTAGTGCCATTCTTCGCCCCGACCGCCGACCGCCGGCCATTGAAACCGCGTAAAAAGCGCTGTCGGCGGGGGTCTCGGAGCTCCGAACCCAGTTTCAAATGCTTCAAACGGGTGCCGAAGCCCCCGCTTGTAAATGGACTCCTCTTCTTTATTCTAAAGATTGCTCCTGAATCGAGACGCAAATGAAGGTGTATGTTGGAAAAAAAAGGGAACTTCGTATTCAACAATGGATTGATGAATAGGAATGTAGATTGAAAGGGGAAGAAGACGAATTGAGACAATATTGCTGTAATGAAGGACGCCAGTAAAGGATAAAAAAGAAGAGATAAAAAAGAATGAAGTCTGTGGGCAGTTCGGTGACCATTACCTTTTTTATTTCTGCTTTTTTTTTCCTCCTAGGTTTTCCAGGAGAATTCTCTTTCCTTCTCATTCCTTATTCAGATGAATAAGGAGTCGCATTTGTACCCATTTCTTTATGAAGGATCTAAGTGAACAGTATTTTTCTGGTCGACTGTAGCTTTAAGAATGGGTTTGTAATTAAGAAGGATTTGTTTTTTTAAATTTTGATTGTTTTATTGTATCTTGTGAATTGTCTTTTTTCTTTTTTGTGAGCAAAGTTTAATGGAGGATATTTGTCTTTTTTCCTAAGTGTTAATGTCGGACTGTAAGAGTATTTCGTTCTATTTTTTACCTCCTTGGTGGACTGGTTCAAGTTACAACTATTATTATTATTATTATTATTATTATTATTATTATTATTATTATTAATCATGATAGTAGTAGTAGTAGTAGTAGTAGTAGTAGTAGTAGTAGTAGTAGTAGTAGTAGTAGTAGTAGTAGTAGTATCAAATACTATTTTATTATGAAATGAAAATCAGGAAAAATAGGCTTCAACACGTCGGTCCTCTTACCATCTTTTGCACTATTCTTAAGCATTTGCATTTACGCTAGGATCTCTAGGACCCGGTTTGACAAAATCTATAACGTTAATATTTTGCAGGTTCATCTTACCACCCTATATCTTGAGCTACATCCACTAATGTCTGGCAAATAACTTGTGTGTGTGTGTGTGTGTGTGTGTGTGTGTGTGTGTGTGTGTGTGTATTTGTGCGATTCATTCCTCAAGTTTTGTTTGATTTTTTATTTTTATTTAGTCTTTCATTCACTGTTCTCTTAATCAGTGACACTAGTTAAGCGCCAAGAAGGTATGCCAAATAAAGTACCATGCAGATATCGCATTTTCTTTATTCATCTCCTCATATTGTATCAGGAATTTTCAATCTTTTGAATCTCTTTAGTCTATTTTGTGGTCACTCGGCGCGTTACATGTAATCACTTTTAATTAATTGTCTTAATAAAATCTACCTTCACTTTCTGTATTCTTTAGTATGTGAGCAACTAAATGTAGAAGTTTGAGAATGATTGAAAAGTATTATTCATAGATTTGTATCTTTCTATGTATCTTTTCCGGTTATGTTTATGGTGTTTCATTACCATTCTGCTTTAATAGCTTGAGAAGGATGGATTTAAGTCCCTTTAGAATTGCATTGGTGTAGCTTTTATTCTCATGATTATTCAATCATTAATAAAAACCTGAGGGAAATAACAAATCCTTTACTTTTGCTGGAGTTTCCTTCTTCTTCTTCTTCTTCTTCTTCTTCTTCTTCTTCTTCTTCTTCTTCTTCTTCTTCTTCTTCTTCTTCTTCTTCTTCTTCTTCTTCTTATTATTATTATTATTATTTTTATAATTATTATTGTTGTTGTTGTTGTTGTTGTTGTTATTAATGAACATGTTGTAAGCCTAACCTGGAAATTATCTGTAATATCTTATTCTATCATTAATAACACCTGATGAAAAAAACAAATTCTTCACCTATGCTGGAGTTTCCTTCTTCTTCTTCTTCTTCTTCTTCTTCTTCTTCATATTATTATTATTGTTATTATTATTATTATTATTATTATTATTATTGTTGTTGTTGTTGTTGTTATTATTACTGGTGAAAATTATCTGTAAATTAAGCATACATTCTTACTAAATAGGTTTTTACTAATATTGCCCCAATTACTCTTATCATAAACGTATGACATAAGTGTATTGAATACAGAAACACTCATATACTGATAATGATATTTCAAGGCCTTTGGTTAACAACAAGAATGCCCTTTTATTTTTCAGGTTATTGATTGGTTGCAAGAGTTAGGAAAAAAAAAATTTGTAGTTGACAATTGTCTTAAATCTGCTTAGAAAATATTCCCCTTTATTGTGAACTACTTTTACTTAGATTCATGTCTATATTAATACTATGGTGTACGCGACCCGTCAAAAATGGCGGCTAAATGTTTAGATAGATATGCACACATTATTATTATTATTATTATTATTATTATTATTATTATTATTATTATTATTATTATTACATACTAAGCTACAACCCTAGTAGAAAAGCAGGATACTATAAGGCCAGGGGCTCCAACAGGGAAAATAGCTCAGTGAGGAAAGGAAATAAAATATTTTAAGAAGAGTAACAACAATAAATATCTCCTATATAAACTATAAAAACTGTAACAAAACAAGAGGAACAGAAATAAGATAAGAGTGTGTGCTCAAGTGTACCCTCCCCTTTTCCTAATTATAGCTGATTCGGCAATTTGTGGGATATTGTCGTTTCCGAGTGTACCTCTCCGGCTACCTCCTCTCATCAGGGTATGACTATTCCATCTCCCCCTGCTGAGTCTGACTGGGAAAAATATATATTTATATTTACAGTATATACCCATGTACTTGCTCTTTATTATATAAGGGAGATGACGAGCTATAGAGGGTATTTAGGTTATGCCATTGAAAAACACGTTGGGGATTCTTGTATAATCATAGTCATTATGCAATTTACCCCGATAAAGGATAGTGCAATGATTTGATAGCTTATGGTGTTATTCTGCGATTATTATAATAAAAATAATCATGATTTTTTATTATTAATATTATCATTATTTCTTTTTTTAATTTTCACTTTCATTTGAACTTAAAAAGATCTTTAACATATGGATGAATTATCCAAGAATATAAGGGCCAGAAGAAAAAGAAGAAATCCTAATTTTGATGAAAATTGACAGAAATGTCAGTGATTCTTCGAAAATTGACTGAAATTGCAGTGATTTCTTACCATCCCATACGATATAAATTATAAAACCGAAAATACAGAATATGATAGATCCATCATTTCCATTGTCAGAATGTTCAAAAGACAAGAAGTAGAGAGAAAATTAATTCAAAATAAAGAAAAAGTAAATGTGGGTGGTTTTAAAGCAGCGTTTCAGCCACTCTTATTTAATTGTTTTATTTTATTTTATGGTTAGGCTACTCTTTATTATATGAAGCTTGTTTTCCCAGACTACACATTACGAGATTGTGTAAAATGAATACTAGCCATTTTGAGTAATTAATAATATTTACTTATAAAACACAATACGTATTTATATGGTTTACCTGTTTGCAACAAAGATACTCAAAGGGTAATAAAATCAACATCTAAACTTGATGTTGTCTCGATCAACACTGGCATTTTGGAGGGTAGAAACTTGCCTCTCATATCAGTCTTTTTGGTGTGGTGGTACAACAACAACAACAACAACAACAACAACAGCATAATAATGTAAAGAAATTTTTCTGTTGTTCTTATTGATTAACGTCACTGAGGCCGTAATTATCTTTAATAAAACTCGTTTGAGAGACGGTCTCCTCCTGAAATAATAATAATAATAATAATAATAATAATAATAATAATAATAATAATAATAATAATAATAATAATATCCTCTATATAGTAGGAGTGCAAGTGTCTGGTTATATCTACAAAAAAACACGTGTGTGTGTATATATATATATGTGTATATATATATATATATATATATATATATATATATATATATATATATATATATGTATGTATATATAGGTATACAGTATATATTGATATATATATACTGTATATATGTATATATAAATATATATATATATATATATATATATATATATATATATATATGTGTGTATATTTCTTTTCTACCTCACTGAGGGAAAGAGTAAGTAGTCATATCCTGGTTAGTGAAGTACCCTGAGAGGTACACTCTGAAACCACACACTTGCACAAATAGCCAAATCCGCGGGTTGTAGTTAAGGAAGGGTTGAATTGTGTGTATATGTGCGTGTGTGAGCATATCAATTTGAATATTACTCGTCATTTTGACGAGTCGGGTACACTAGTAATAATAATAATAATATCTGTTATTATTATTATTATTATTATTATTGTTAATATTGTTTTATTTGCAATACTTTGCTCTCTGGAGCTTCGTTTTGTATGAAAAGTTTGCTTTGAAGCACAAGCAATTGCTGTTTTATTTATGGGAAATTAAGTAATTGCTGAACATTTTTAAGCATTTGATTAAGCAACTGCTCTGAGCTCTTTTGGGATATTATCCTCCCTCGACCATAACCATAAACTCATAACTTTTCCATAGTGAAAGAACTTGAATTAGTCATTCTGATTGCTTCCATCTTTTAGTAGTTTCTCGTTCTCTGTATTCTTAAGATCTCGTTCAGTGTTGAGTTTGTTAAACAATATTTTGTTTTGTCAAATGAGAGACTTGCCAGGAAATTATTGTCTTTGATTCCCCACATTTCTAACTTTGCTCAAATGCTTTTTTATTTATTTAATGGTTTTTATTTCATTATTGTACTTTCTCAATCTTTTGTTTTCTTCAACATTCTTTTCTCTAATGTTTTTATGTTTTTTGTTAATCCTCTCTCCTTCATAAGACGATTTTTATCTCTTTTGTTAATGAGTTATTTCTTGTAACTTGGTTTTTCGACTTTTTATAGTCAATTGAATTGAGATTAAAAAGTTTGCGTAATCCCTATCTTCTAATATTTCCAACTTAATTGCAATTTATTGTAAGTTAGTATTTCTTTACAGCCCATATCATTCTATTTGTGCATCAATGCGAAAATTCATTTACTAAGTTTTTGCCTTTATATAAACATACGGAATACATTTTCCTTAACATCAAATTTACTATAAATTTCTTTTCTCTTTATTTATAAATACATCTATTTTTTTTATAATAACTTTCGTTATCTTCCACTTTATAATAGCAAAGTTTCATGTAAATCTGATTTCATCAGCCCAAAGTATTCCACATGCAATATTATTATTATTATTATTATTATTATTATTATTATTATTATTATTATTATTATTATTACTTTCTAAGCTACAACCCTAGTTGGAAAAGCAGGATGCTATAAGCCCAGGGGCCCTAACAGGGAAAATAGCCCAGTGAGGATAGGTAACATGAAAATAAGAAAAGTAATTAACAATTAGAATAAAATATTTTAAGAACAGTAACAACACTAGAATAAATATATCTTATATAAACTTTAAAAACTGTAACAAAATAAAAGGAAGAGAAATAAGATAGAATAGTATGCTCGAGTGTACCCCCTAGCAAGAGATCTCTAGCTGAAGACTGTGGAAGACCATGGTATAGAGGCTATGGCACTACCCAAGACTAGAAAACAATGGTTTAATTTTGGAGTGTCCTTCTGCCTTACCAAGAGGAAAGTAGCTACTGAACAAGTGCAGTGCAGTAGCTAACCCCTTCAGAGAAGAATTGTTTGGTAATATCGGTGTTGTCAGGTTTATGAGGACAGAGTAGAATATGTAAAGAATAGGCCAGACTATTCGGTGTATAGGTAGGCAAATGGAAAATGAACCGCAACGAGAGAGAAGGATCCAATGTAGTACTGTCTAACCAGTCAAAGAAACCAATAACTCTCAAGCGGTAGTATCTCAACGTATTTCATACTTATCGGCATATTCTTTGATAAACTAATGTTCCTACACGTCTTCATTTCTTTTTCATTTTTTCTTATGTTAATGATTAACCTCTTATAAAGATCTGTTACCTTTATAACCTTTTTATTTGACATTTTTAGTTATATCTGTTTTGCCAGTACATCAGAATCCTTCTTTATCGAACATAATTGTTATGATTTAGGAAGACATATCTTAAGATAACCAAAAATAATTTTGATTTAGGAAAGCATGTTAGTAAGGCATATCTTTAGGCATCCATAAATATCGTCTAGCTGTAAGATTACGTTTTACCTGTTTTCAAAGTAAACTTCTTGCACTCTAACGAGAACAACAGTCATTTCCCCGCGTTGTAGATAGAAAATGTTATGAAAATATTCTTGATATCAGTTGAAATATAAAAGGTGAAAGAATTACAATGTTAAGAGAGGTAGTGATGGTGGAAGATAGGGCTTAATAAGCATTATTATTATTATTGTTATTATTATTATTATTATTATTATTATTATTATTACTTCTTGCTAAGCTACAACCCTAGTTGGAAAAGCAGTATGCTATAAGCCCAAGGGTTCCAAAAGGGAAAAGAGCCCAGTGAGGAAAGGAAACGAGGAAAAATAAAATATTCTAAGAACTATAACAACATTAAAATAAATATTTCCTTTATAGATAAGACTGAAAATTGCAGTGAAATTTTCAAGCATGAATTGTTTCCATAAAAATATGAAGATTTGATGCGAAGGAATGTTGGTCGTGAAGACGAAAAGGGAAAATCATTTGCAATCTGGTAGTCCTAACTTGGGTGTGGATGGAGCGGCATCCACACAAAAAAAAAAAAAAAAAAAAAGAAAAAAAAAAGTTATAATGCCGAGAGTGAAGAAAGGTTTAAGAGAAAGAAGTCGGTGGGTGGAAAACGTGTGTATATGTGTGTGTGTGGGGGGGGGGGGTATAAGAAGGGTATGATGGGCGCGGGATCATTATGGGTATGATTGGGGCATGAGGAGGGGTTGGCGTAGGGCATCGGGTGTTGAGAACATCTAGGCGGGCCGGTGCTGAGTCTTGTCCCAATTAAACGACCTGTGGGAGGCCCCAGAATGGGTAATGTAGCACGTCAGATGCCCATTTCTCCTGCTGGTCTCGTGCAGGGACGTCTGTGGATACGCACGCCCCTACCCTACCCACCTTCCTTCCTAATCCTTCTCCCAATCACAAGTCCCCCACCCCCCACCCCTCATCCCCTCTCACGCCCTCTCCCATCCGCCTTCTTTTAGTCTAGCATGATCTTTTAGCCTAAGCTCCATTCTCGACTTAACGTAATCCTAAACTTTATGCCGCAATGCATAGGTTAGCGTGATCGTTAGCTTCAAGCCTCGCCCACTTTCGGGAAATCCTGTCGGGCCAACTCCAAGATGAGGTACTTTGGGATTCTCACTTACTAGTAAATTGCTGGATTATTCTCTTGTAATGTACGATCTAAAGCGTTATGGATTTTTTTTTTTTAGAGGTTTGGATATATAAATTTTATACAGTGAGATCGTTGCTTAATTCCTTAAGAAAAATCGAAGACTTTGCGAGGGGTATGATATTCACCCTTACCTGTTTATTTATATATTTGTTTGTTTGGGCAACTTTACACAAAAAGTACGGTACCGATTTTGACCAAATTTGCTAGTTATGTTTGGTATGATTCAAGGTTGAATCTATAAATTTTTGTTTATTTA